>NC_056730.1:87970242-87980242 GCF_019279795.1 Protopterus annectens | reverse complement strand
GCAGAGGTGTGCTCACCTCTGGCCATCCTGATATATAACAGCACTAAATATTATGGCTGGTTCTGCTGCTGTTTCCCTTCACATTTGTTGTGACTGCTATATTGTGACCATGTTCATTCTTCATAACTATATATATATATATATATATATATATATATATATATATATGTATGTATCTTTATATTTCTCTCCATATATATCGGTCTGTACATACACATGCATATACACCTACATACGTTTTTACATTCCACATACCGTTTAATGACTGCCACCTACCCGCTTGCATACCCGCTTACGTCTAGGGTTGCCACCTTTTCTAATGGACAAAGTGGGGCATTTTCGGGACACACACCAGATTTTACAGGCCGACACATACCCACAGTCAGTACAGGGTTTAGAACTTTACTTATTTTCCTAGATAAGAGCTTATTCTTGTAGCAGTTTAGTTGCTTATTCTGTTTCTTGTAAAATGTATGTATTTTACATACAGAAATAACTGTTTTATGCAACTGTTACATGAAATAACTGTTTTATGCAACTGTTACATGAAATATGGTACATAATTATTTCCTACAATCACAGGACATTTGCCATTGTATTATTTTTGGTCAGGACACACCTACCCAAACAGGGACTGTCCCTCACAAAGTGGGACAGGAGGTACCCTGCTTACATCAGCGCCTTAATCACCCTATATCCAACTGCCACTATGCGAATGTGTAAAGTATATATTCTCGATAATGCATGTGGGGAGCCGTGCATCATGGTCAGATGTTTAATCCTGGGTAGTAGGTTCCGCATGACCGGATGGAGGCTGAGCAGTCTCGTGAACCACTACTGCACATACAACTTGTGTCTAGATGTTTACAGGACTAGACATCATGTCGGGACGCCAAGTCTGATGTTTACACAGGATACTTATCCCATGAGGGATGTCCAAAAATTGAACAGAAAAAATCCTCCAATAACCTTCGATATTTTTGGATTTACGAAAATGGGATAGGGTTATACATGCAAGGGATACATAGTTTGCAATCCTGAGACTGCCTAGGGCGAGACTGCCTTCTAGATATGAGTAGTAGTCACTATGTGCAGATATGGCTGCGCCAAGCTAGCAGCCCGAGTATGGCTGGATTTGGTGGACGTTCAGGAATGGGGGGGGGGGGTTGTGCATGGTAGAGGGGAAGATGGGTATTCGATTATGCATCCAGGTGTGTTGTAGTTGGATGGCTCAGTTCAGTGCAGACCATTATGTGGGTATGTGCCAGTGACGTTTCTGTAGATGTGTATCACACATTTTAATATTCATATGTTTGTGGGATTGTGTTCTACAGTATGGCCTGTCAGGTTGTATTGCGAATGTGTATGTTTGTTCTTTGTGTTTCTTTCTGATTCACCCACTGCTCCCTCATACACCTCCAGTTCACCTATTGTGCATCTAACACAGTCTCCCCTTTGCAAATTATTACATTACCCGTCCCCCCCACACCCATATTCCACACACTCCATCCATGCCTTCTCTGGTTGATGGCCCATGGCACGGTCAAGGGAACACATTGCATACAGTACATATCTCTGGTACCTGTATGGTTGTCAGGACTACCCTAGCATTTTTCACCTTCCACATGCTGTACATCATGCACATAGGTACACGCAAATACTTATCTTTCATGACATGGTAAGTAGACCCAGGTAATACCTGTTTATCTTTGGCCCATCCTGACAAAGATGCCTTGGACCATGAATGGGCAGATTTTGGGTGAATGCTCTGACCATTGGTAGGGTTGCCACCTTTTCATATGGCCAGGATGGGATATATTCAGGCCACACATCAGATTTTACAGGCCAACACATACTCACGGTTAGTACAACGGATAGTACTTTTGTTTTATGCCTACATTTAAGCTTATTGTTGTAGCAGTTTAGCTGCTTCTTCTGTTTTGTTTACTTGCTTATTCTGTTTCTTGTAACATGCATGTATTTTACATATGGAAATAAGTATTGTATGTGACTATTACATAAGATTTGTGACATAATTATGTCCTATGATCGCAGGACATTTTACATTTATAATGGTTTTGGTATGGACACAACTGCCCAGAGGGGGGCTGTCCCTCACAATGTGGGACAGGTGGTAATCCTGACCATTGGGCTAGGCTTAGCTATTGGCAGTGTGTTAACAAGATGCGTTTCGCTTCCACTTGGTATAACTATCGACACTACAATGGAATACGGGCATGGGATTTTAAATGTCATTTGTTCGAGGGATGGGGGACTCAATATTCAGCTACATGCATTTGTGTTTGCTTCTTATTTTTGTGTTTGCAAAACTGTCTTGCATGCTTTGCATACATTTTAGTATCCATGGACACTGACAGGTGTAATTACTATTAGAGGCAGGCTGTACTATTCAGCATTTTAGGTTGCACATAAGCAGCCGACATGTCCACGCCTGCATGCAGTGCTTGGACACGCCCCCTGCACTCATGCACGTTTCCTATGCACGTGGATGTGGTGGCAGTGAGCCTTCATTAATATGCATATGGTACTACTGCGCCATCTCTACGCCGCACGGCCAGCGCAAGCCTAACGCCGTCCTTGTGCCGAGCTTCATGAATCCTGGTGGTTAACTATGCCAAGATTATGGGAAGATGAGTCTTAAGAATGAATAGCAAAGAAAGGAAGGGGTGAGATGAAAATGGTGATGCGCAATCATTCAACAGGAAGTATCCAGGAACAGATGGTATTCCTCTAGAGGTTTGGAAGTTAGAAGAAAAGACAGTGGTAAATATATCGAATGTTTTGTTTAAACTTATTTTAAAAATGGGTAGGGGCAGTACCAGCATCTTGGAAGAAAGGTGTGGTGCCTGTATTAGCAAAAGAAGGTGAATGACTTTTAGACCAATCTTCATGTGTATAATTGCTAGCAAAGAGACAACTGTGTTGCTAAAAGTGATGAACCTTGATCAATGTGATTTTGTGACAGGAATGCAAACATTTGAAAATATTAATAGAGGAATGAGGGTCTATAATGAAGAAGAGTGTAGGAAAGTACCCAAAATGTAACCCTTTGAGGATTGGAACTCATCCTCAGGAAATCAATATTGTTTGGTTATGCCAGCAGTGATGTTCTTTTCAGCAGTAAATTCTCCTTTCTTGGAGTTGGTGTGATCATGGAGTTTGCAGGTAAATTTGGAAGGGTATCATTCAAAAGAGGCAGCTGGATTTCATGAGTTAGTAATGGTAGCACTTGAGTTTGTGATAGAATAATAGGGTTACTAAGTATGATATATGACGGGTTGGAGGCAAGAGTGAAGGTAGGAGGTTTATCTCTGACAAGATGTGTTTGAGCAGATGAACTAAGCAAGGATGCCTTCTTTCCTCCTTTGCTATTTTCTTTATATTTATATCCATTAGCTAAGTAAATAAGAATCATACATTCAAAGATATAATGAGCATGTTAATCAGAAAAGGTTAGCATTATTTGCAAATGGTATGATTTTGTACATGAGAAATCCAATTAAGGACATTTTGGTGTTGAGAAATATGTTGCAACAGCTTGAAGTCTTTTTAGGATACAAAATGAAAAAAGATAATATAAAGGCTGCAGCAGTAAAATATGCAACCACATATTAGTTGGTCAGCATTATCCATATATACAGGGTTATGATTAGATGAAGTATTTAAATCAATGGACACCTTTATTAATTTATTTGGATTATAAAGGATTCTGTTATGGCACCTAAGGTCATGTGGTAAAAGGTTAAACAAATGATTTTATAAAAATGAGATGCTGTAAGCTTTTAATTATAGATACAGATAGCGGGATACAATCAGTGAACATTATTTTAGTCTCATTGGTTTTATGTATGGGTCAGGTGTATTTTTATCAACCAGAGAAGTTGTGGAAGATAATTAATAAAGAGTTAAATTAAATTATTTAAAAGGGGAAGAGTTCAAGAAATTGGGATAAGTTTATTCTACCCATAGGACAAAGTGGTTCAGGATTGAAAGATTTGAAGGGATGCTTTAGAGCTGCACGGTTAAGGCTCATATACTTAACTGAGGCAAAAGGTTATAAATCAAAGTGGAAAGGAATGATGAAGAAACGTTGGGGGAGTTCAAGAAATATGAAGAGAGCATGATATTTGGATGGCAACCTGTGGGTGGATGGAGACTGAATTCTTGAGCATCTTTTGCCCAAAGTTTAGCCTGCTGAGGATCTGATCTCATCCACAGGAAATCACTATTGGTGGGTTATGCCAGCAGGGATGCCCTATTCAGGAGTAATTTGCCATTTATTTGAGTTGGTGTGATCTTGGAGTTTGTATGTTTAAATTTTGGTGGGGTGTCAGGAGGGATTTTTGTTTTGGCCTTTTTTGGAGGGGTAGATTTCAAGGATTCTGATCCAGCGCTAGTTGAACTTTGACCACTCATTTTGGAGGAATGTTCTTAAGGAAAATACATGCAGAACAATGTTCAGGAAGAGCAGTGGAATTTGAAGAAAGCATGAATTGAACAATTTCTATAATGATGGCTTAAATGAAAATTGTTAAAAAGAAAGTATGTATAATGGAAATATAATTATAGTTTGTTTTCTTTTCTATTTGTCTATGTGTATCTGTGTCACATTTTAAAAATGTATTGTTTAATAAATATGTTTAAATAACACATACATGTGCAAACACACACACACACACACACACACACACACGCACACACATATACACACACACACACACACACACACGCACACACACACACACGCACACACACACACATATACACACACACGCGCGCACGCACACACACACACACACACACACACGCACACACACACACACACACAGACACACACACACACAATGCTTTTGTAGTGGCAAACATCATTGGACTCCCACACCCCCTGTCCCTTCCTACACTGCTTCCTTTCATGTTTGAGGGATTTATCTTTTCACTTTCATCAGAAGGTTAATTTTTGATCTCTGCACTGTTCCTGACTATGTTATGTTATTGTCCTTAAACTTGGATTTTTAGTAATTTTATTGCAATAAAGTGTATTTAAGTGGTGTCACTATCATTAGTTCTATGTATACACATTCTCTGAAATTTGATTTTATTTAATATATTTACTTTTTTGTTATATATTTTTTTCAGTATTTCGGTTCCTCATAGTCTTCTCCCTGCTGAACTGCTTTTCATGATGGCGACAATTTGCTGAATTTTGAAGTCAGTTAGGAAGACTGGATCTGTGACTGGATGTGAGATCTGAGCAGCCTCCACTACTTTTCCCCCATGTTGAAGAGTAGATCTGATGCAACAACTCTAGTGACACAGAGAGATGAACCCCTGACTTCAGCCCAGCCAACCTAAGATTGATTAGTGGCTGAAGCAACTGATATAGCAACAAGAAGAATGGAGGTGCCTATCTTGTGAAGAGGAATGTGCCATAACATAATCTAATGAGCTCTGGCAAAGGCTAGAGTGCTTGGTTAAGATGCTTGATCAAGGATTAAGAAATCAGAGTAGATTAGGCTTACCCTATGGCTGGGAGCAAGCCTTGTATTCAATGCAGTCCTCTTACTGCCTGTAAGAGGACTAAGAGTAACACCAGCACATAAGGGTGATGAGACATACCAGTAAAAATCCTCCTCATGGATAGACGATTGTCTCTCTGGAAGCTCATCTCACCACTTGCTTGCCTGGGAACCTAACACAATACACCCTGCTCTAGAGTACAGTCTTTCTTATAGGGGATGCCTTCCCAAGAAATGGATCTCTCAAGATCTGCCAAGATAGAATTTGAGGTGGATGGTGACAGGGCTACTTTAGGTGGCTTTTTGATGGTATCAAAAATATCTACCCCCCCCCCCCCAAAAAAAAAAAAAAAAAGAATAGATCTGATGCATAGGCAACCAGAAATGCACACACATGCTCGCTCACACACACACACACACACACACACACACACACACACACACACACTGTTTTGTATATTTCATAAGATTTAGATGAAGCTGTATTATCTGTTAGAAGCCTCCAGTGATGCACCCAATTGTTTAGAAACACAGAGACAAAGATAATTAATTCCTTCTTAGAATTCATATAAATGAGAACTGGACGAAAATATATTCATTATGCAAACTAAGTTCTAACTAGCCAGCTAGAATGACAGTGACTGAGTTAGAGGTAACAGCTGTTAACTGCCTAGGCATGGGAAATGTGTTTAGACTCACTAAGCATAACAGGGATTAAAGGAATCTTATACCCTTTAGTAGGGCAGTTGTCTTAAAACCGATGCCATAAAGTTTTGTGTTACATCTCCTGCAATGATTTTTGTATCAAAGAAAAGAAAACAGACAAAATGAAATGATTTGACCAAAATAAGTTTAGGACACTTCAATACCGAAATACATACCAATGACAATGATGTAAAGTTATGATTATGAAAACATTTCTATAATAAGACACCATATCTGTATATGTGTGTACCTTTCTGGCTTAAAGAAAGTAGTACATTTTTCATAGCTTTTTAACTGAAAGAAAGAGATAAAGTTTGCTATGACAATTAACTTAAAACATTTTCCCAGTCCCAGGACTATAGCCAAGTGGCACAACTGCAGAAGCTTCCCAGAAAAGGATCTGATAATGAGCAATGGGCTAGTGGATGTTTAAGTTGTAATTATAGGTCCTAATAATAACCTCACAGTACAGCCAGTATTCTGCCCTGAAACAGCACAGACACCCCACTGAAGGACCTCATCTGTCACTAATACTGATAAACAATCCTACAGATATGCTGAGGAAGTGAAGACTCCATCAAGCTTTAGTATCGGTTTGCCGTGAGTCTGCGTTGTTATTGGGAATGGTCTAGGGCTAGAAAAGGGTAAATAATATATATCTCTCTATATCTTAACTCAAGAATCATGGCAAAGTAAGAAAAATCCAAGAAAATATTCAGAATCAGGCAACATTTTGTATTGTACACAAGCACAATATGTTGTCCCAGTGGAATTTCTCTAGAGGGTAGTATACAAATGAACAAAGCTGAAACAGATCTCATGATATAGGTATCATTGAAACTGAAAGTTATGCTGTTACTGACGGCACAATACCGCTTCAATCCAAAATTCAAATAGATATTCAATAGAAATATTACTGAAATAGGTATCTGTGCCACATAGTATCTGTAAAACATAATTACAATGCATTTATCATTAATTTAAAGGGAGGAAGTGTCTTGTGCTTTGAAGTTGAAACAAAACTCTGTCAGTGTATATGCATTTTTTTATTCACTACTGTACTGTGAAATACTGCTTTCTGAAACAAGAAAAGAAAACGAGCAGGCAAAGGAATATCCAACTGTTTATTGTACGTAAGCGCTTTCACTGAACAAAATACTTCAGCTTCTTCAGACAATGCTGCTTTCTGTGATAACTCTAAAGTAGTGCATGTAGCTTTCCAGTAACCATAAACTGAGCTGCATAGTGTCTGATCTGCACTCAGGTGAATGTGTTTTCTATTCCCTGTTTAGTGCCCATTATCACAGACTAGCTCTGTGCTGTTAGCAGTGCCTGACCATTTTCTTTTTTAATGGTACAATGTCAAATGCATGTTTCCACAGTGCTTTACCATTACTTTAAAGTGCAAAGCAAAATGTTAACAGCTACAGTCAGGACCCCCTACACACACACACACAATCTGAATATACCACAACAGTGCCTGATTCCATACAATAATGCTATGTTTGTAAGAATGCTTGTACCATACTGTTTTTATTTTTTCTTGTTCTACAATATCCTGTGAAATGTTGGTTTCTGCAGATACTTTGAAATGTTGTGTCCTTCATTTTTAAATAGTTTAAATTAATTTGTATTAACCTGTTGTGCAAAATAAAATGTAAGCCATCTCAGCTCCACATGCTTAGAAAAACAATACAGATTTGCCACATGGAATGCATTTACTTACAACAATAATTATTGTGGATTTCATGAACTGTGCTTCAGTACTCCCCGGGCCTCCCCTGAAAAAGTGCACAAGCTGAGATGGACTAACCCAGTCAACAAATGTAAAATAAATAAATAAATATGGTTTGCTGTCCTAACTCAGTCTACCTTACTTTTGCTCAGTTTGCATACTGTATTTCATCGATATAGAGATAAATGCATTTTTTAAATCACAGTTCCTTGAATCATCTGTTCTGTAGCATTATACCTTCAGAAAGTTATTCCCTTTTCTGATTTTGTAATACAATGGAGAAATGAAAATAAACGTATTTTGCTAAACCCAAGTAAACACCTACATCTCTTTTTCTACAGCTTAACAGGCGAGTCTACAATTTAGTAGAAGGGGCTATAGGAGGGTTTTGCAACAAGAACAAATATTGTTTGAGCTTCTGAAAATCTTTAATCCTGTGACTGCAGATGTGTACTTCTCGAAATACATCACTGTGTATTTTGTGCTGCTGTTGGTCATAGATGAAATAAAAGTAAACAAACAAGAACAAATCAGACTAGGAAACAGAGAAGTCGTTTATTACATTCTTCATCACACATTTTTTTTCTTGTTTGAGTTTTAGTGTTGCAAAAAAAACTTTTTTTCCTTTCACTAAGAGAAGTATCACAATGGCAAATATTGCTTTCTGGAATCAGTTTAGAAACTGTCATGCCATTTCCTTGTCACCAAAAAGTGTAAACCAATACGTCACAGCTTCATCAGGAACACCCCCCACTACCACAGACAGGTATATGAGAAAATGTTTGAACCAAAGAAAACCACTGCGTTGCTAACGTAGTATATTTCATTTTTTTAATTAAAATTGCAGGTAATTTTTTTTCCTCACTTCAAAATAATATATCTTGAAACCCAGTCATGAAAAACGCAAAGCAGAATGTTACAGCTTTGATTATAAAACTATGCTGCACCTCCTCTTCAAAGTAATGCTGTTTTGCACAAAATGGTGTCACAAAATATTGTAGCATTGATTACAATTTCTGTTTTATCTCGGGTATCTCAGAAAAGTGCTTAATATCACAAACAGTTGTATGTTGTTAATGGTTATTCTATAAACCAATGAAAAATTCCCCTCCATTCTTCCCTCATTATGAACATCATATACATAAAAGGCCCCAGTGATTCCTGACCAATAACTTAAATATCTAAGCTTCTTAAACTATCCAGATAGCTTAAATACTCCATCACTCTGTTCAAACTTATACAGGTTTCTGTACGTAGTTGTTTTCCTTACTTTCAATACTCTGAAAAACCCTGTTATTGAAGAATTCCTTCACCTTCAGATAACTAGTAGTACTATGAATACCCACTCCAAATGCTTTAATCTTCACAGCAGCATAAGATAGTGTATTGGCACGACAGACAAACAATGCATTGGTCAGATTTAAAACAAGTCTTGACGAATGGATGGCATTCAGAAATTTAGCCCTGGGAAATATATAGCATATTGTCCTTAATCAGGACAGATAATTCATTTATAAATTTGCTACAGCACACTGACTACATTTCTTAACAGTCATCTAGACTGCCTGCTAGTTATAAACAATGACCCTATACTAACAGCAGGTGTTCCCAGCACAACCTAGACGGATTGCTGACATTGCAGCACAGCATAAAGGGGATGCTGCATTATTGAGTGTGCTGTCTTTTGGATGCAATGTTAAACTGAGGTCCTATCTGCGGGAGCTGGTGAGAGTTCAAGTGGATGTGAAAGTTCCCATGGCATCTAAGGGCAAAAGTAGAAGAATTTCCACAATGCCCTGGGGAAATTTCCTCTAGTAGTATAAATAACACCTTGGGTCTGCACTGAAAAGAGGTCACTAGCCTAGTGGGACTAACTTAATCAAGAAAAGGATAAATAAAAATAAATTGTAAAGCTAGATCTCCCTTAGGTGATAGAAAAAACACCATGCAATGTCCATGATTTGAGGACTGCAGGGAGAACAAAAAGATAAAGACTAAGGCTGATGCAGGCATGTGTGTTTTA
>NC_056730.1:87925242-87965242 GCF_019279795.1 Protopterus annectens | reverse complement strand
CTTGAGGCCATGATTTTGACACCGGGTATCTGTCTCAGTGAGACCCTTTTGGAGGATGTCTGTGTCAGCCGGAGAGTCATTTACTGTCCCTAGTTTGCAGTCATCTGCGAACTTGGTCAGCCATAGTCCTCCTGTGCTTGCCTGTACCTCTGAGATGTATATGTCAAACAGGAGGGGTCCTAGGACTGAGCCCTGGGGAATTCCACTTGTAACCGGTTTAGAGTCAGACCTAGCTCCCGTAACTTTCACCATGAGGGTTCTGTTTGTGAGCCAGTTGGCATCCTATCTTATGACATAGGGGTTTATGTTCAGGCTGGTGAGCTTGTCTATAATACCAGAATGGGCAATGGTGTCGAAGGCCTTTGTGAGGTCTAGGTAGGCTGTCTGTATCACCTTTCCCTCGTCTATAGCCTTAGTAACAGTCTCAAAGAAGTCCACCAGGTTTAGGAGGCATGATCTGCCCTTAACAAAGCCAAACTGGGTAGGGTCCAGTGTTTGGAAGTTCCCAATGTCTCTGTTAATGAGTTCCATAATGATGCACTCTATAGCCTTGCAGACCATGCAAGTCAGGCTTATAGGGTGATAGTTCCCAGGGTCTGTTGTGGCTCCACCTTTGTGGAACGGAATAACCATTCATGTGTGCCACTCCATGAGTATGTAGCCTGTGGAGAGGCTGAGTTTGAACAGTGTGTTTAGGTGAGGGGTTAGTTCGTCTTTGAGCTCGTGTAGGACACAGCCTGGGACACCGTCCAGTCCCATTGATGCTGTGTTTTTGGCTTTGGGGAGGGCTGTTTTAACCTAAGCGTCTGTGATTTCAGAGACTCTACATTCTTCTGCTATGGTTATGGCCCTTTAGGGGGTGAGAAGGGGGTGAAGTTTGCACTGAACCTGTCTGCCAGGATGTTGGCAATATCAGTTGGTTCAGTGTATTTTGTGCCATTCTGAAGCAACTCTGAGCCAACCTGAGCATTGCCACTTAGATTCTTGACATAGCTAAAGAATGCCTTGTGGTTATCTTTGGAGTCCTTGGCAATTTTTCTTTCAAACCTTCCCTTGGATGATTTTATGAGGGATCGTAGTTTCTTGCTGATACTGATCAGGGATGTCTTCCCTCCTTGGGATTTTACTCTACTGTCTCTCTATACTTCTTAATGTAATAATGCTGTTCTCTATGTTGTCTTTTAGCACTAGCCATATAGTAGGAGTCATGGTTTGTATTTAGGGGTTTGACTTGAATTCATAATGCATAAGCTTCACCAGACTAGCAATATCAAGCCCAAATCCTTATCCTCAAACACATTTCGATATTTTTCTTTCTACAGCTGAAGATACAAAGTACTCTTCTCACAGAAAGGCAAGTCTTTCTTGAATGACAATAAGTTGCTTTTGATTTAGCCTATAATTAGAGATCTTGACTTACTGATTTGGAATCCATAAAACTGTGGCCTATAGTCTTGATTATGTAGCTAGGCAACATTTTTTTTAATAAAATATAGGCTGCATTTAATCCTGAGTGGGGCAAAGTAGTAGCTGGGCACAATCATTTGCCATTTTTGAACAAATATCCTGGTGGCATACACTATAGATAGAATATTTAACTCCACATCATTTACTATCACAGTGTTAGGTGCAAGCATTCTGTCTCCTTTCAAATACCTACTTGCTGTATGTGGTAAAGAGGAGCATAGAGGACCATAGTAGGGACTATGGCCTAATTATAAATACTATGTAATAAGAAGAGACTGACTGGCAGATTTTCCACAGAACAGCACAGCACTTCGAATCTTGTTAGTCCCTCTAGACCATTCTGTTTTCATTTTTTGTTTTTCTCTATTTTTGTTTGTTCTTATCCTTATTCTTTGGAAAATTTCTTAAGGATCACTATTCCCTTCAGAGACTGCCAGATTTCTACTTGGCTGATTAAGTGCTTTCAATCTGTAAAGCAATTCTATGCCTAGTGCCAGGGAAATTATAACAGACAGTGGCACATTAACTCAGTATTGGAGGTTCACTGCCTGTATATTCTTCTAAGGTTTATTTCACTCTCCCAGTAAGTCCATACTTTCACATAGAATTCTACAGTCTGTCTATCCATCTTGTTCCTGGGAAAACTTGCATAACCGAATGTCTTTTTTTCCTTTGATTTGTTATCTTTTCTCCATGTTGGCTTTCATCACTCTCAACTGACCTGCTTCATTTAACTTAACACTTACCTTACCCTTTTCCTCACCTTGCATTTGACTCACCTTGTCCTGTAATTTTTATATTCTCTTCAATGCATTGTCTGGGTTATAAAGCAGTGATACTTTTCCTTCCCAAAATACCTTCCAGAAACATCACCTACATTTCATTCTCCCTATCTACATTTTCACATTGCATCCCCAAATCACAAGGAATGCATTAATGTAAACTCACAGTAGTCATGTTCCATAAATGCAGGCCTCCACTCATGGAAAATTTTCTATCCAGCTACCGAAGCCTCAACAGCACTTGTTTTTTCAGTCTTGACTTTTGAAATATAAGCTCCATCTCTAGCAATGACAGACACCTCACTGGCACATTAAGAATGAAAACTATATTAAAAACCATGCTGTCCAGCAGGTTTTCTTTCTCCACTCTTTCCAAAATCCTGTGTAATCTTTGATTCTTCTTTCATACTTTATTTTCCATTTCCTTTAATGGGCTCAACATATCTTCCAACTGCCATACTGTTTCTTCAGCCTTTTCTGAAATCTCACACATCTGCAGTTATAATTTTCCCAATTTGTCATGAAAATGCTCAGTCTGATCGAGGACAGCAATTGTTTTGCATTGTATTCATTTAAAATCAAATAAACCAGGCGAACGTCTTAACTCAGTTTGTTTAGCTTTAAAACTATTACAGGATTCCACAACATTTAGTTGCAGAACTTATTTTCATCTCTTTACAAGTCAAATGCAGCACAATATGCTCATTGTTTACTGAATCATTTGCAGCCTATCTTTTATAACATGCAAAATCCAGCGTATAATCCATATTTGTTACTACTGACCAACAGGCAACATCTCCTCACAGATTTGCCCCAAACTGCATCAAGCAAACTGTTTATCTGAGATCTAAAGTGCTTTGAATATCTCAATAAAAGGAGCAGCCTAAGGAGGCAGCCATCTTCAAGCATTATACATGCGCATCACAGTACTGAAACTTTTACACCATTATCAAGAAACACAGGCGATCCTGATTTATTCTCTCTTTCACATCTTAAACAGCTAAAGATGTTGTTCTAACAGACTTTGGTGTTGTCTGCCAGTCTAGTTCAAAACTTCCTGATATATTCAGCTAATTAAGAATAAATGTTCTTTCTATATTCAGACAATGAGTTTGTTTCCAATATTTATGCAGTCTACTTTTGCTTATTAATGAGCTTCTTTGTTTCCTTGCTTTTATTAGATTATCAGTCTGTGGTAATGTGCTTACTCCTATTAGATGTGGGAATATTAGTTTTAAATATATTATTTCTGGTAACAGATTAGTGGCATGCTAGGAAGATCACTCTTCTATTGCCTGAAAGAAAGCATTTGTTTAAGCTGATCGCATCAGCTTAAATTTGATTTTTTCTTGACCATATCAAAGTAATTTGTGAAAAAAAAAACATTTTGATCACTAACTATGTGTGTGTGGGGGTGGGTGGGGTGGCAAGATGTCATTAAACAGTACACATATCAAGATTTGTTCAAAGTATACCTAGAAAGTTAGTTTCCCTTTTAGGGAGATGAGCTATTTGCTTTAATTGAAAATAAATATAATTCAGGACTACTGCTAGGGGCAACAGAGGGTAATATAGACTTAGTGTGTGTGTAAGGCCATTTTAGATTAATTAACGCAACCTTGTGTAAATTGTTAAACAGTCAAAAACTCTGTTTACCTAGTTAATTCCACTGTGGAAATTTATAACTGAAGATTGTTAAGAATATAATGTCAATTCCAGAGATTTTCTACAATAAAAAGAATGCAATCAGTTGTAGTGTGGATATCTACTACAGTTTTGACATCAGTAATCTGTAACACATTTTAACAAAAATATCAACCCCTCACAGTGTCTCACTGAAACATCATTTCTACTACAACAGAAAGTAACATAATTATAAGGGTGATGATGATGTCATTTGCCATCCCAGTGCCTTGTTGTTTTTTACAGTTCTCAGTTAACTTTACTCCTTGGTCATGGTGTCAAACTGTTGAGAAAGTTAATTAAAATTGCTGGTAATAAAATTATTGAGTGTAGGGTTGGGAGAGTGGCCTGATGGTTAAGGTGTGTGCCTTACAAACACAAAGTACAGGGTTTGAATCTCCCAGCGGATAATTGGCTAGGCTTAAAATGGCTCACAAGGGCAGTTAGCCTAGTACTAAGCTATGAATTAGGACAGCTGGTACTTATCTTTAGAATATGAATAACAAAATTAATGACTAAGCCATTATCTGTTGTGGCCAAACATGCTTCAAAAAGTGGATCCTTCCTTTGTGATTTGAAGAATTAAGAAAGCTCCAACGAGTAATTGTTTCTGCTTTTGAAAGATGAATACCATCTTCAGGTTGCAATTATCTCTTAGCAAAGGTGATGTCAGAGTTTATATACCAAATATCTATAACAGAAGATATCATTTGGATATAGGAAATGATTTTCATTAAGTTATAATTCTTGGAATTATTTACCTCTAATGGTTCAGTTTTATACAGAATTCTCTCCCATCCATGACAATATGAGAAAATTAAGACATTTCAAAGTAACTTGTTAGAGTTCTTATATGATTGTTTTGCACCGCAGGATGGTGAAGTACAAACATGATGGCGATGGTTAATAGCAGCCTTGTGGGACACTAGCCTGCAGTTTTATTGCATAGTGGTGACTTTCTTCCACAAATGAGAGCTAGGCATTAACCACAGTCCATAAAGATGGTTCATGAAATGCACTTTAGGCTCTAAATGGGACAAAAAGGGGGAGTTTACAAGAAATATTGTGGTCTAAGATCCAGGAGTGATGAATGTACAGTACTAGAGAATGCAATGAGATGTTTCCAGGGATCATGGCAGTATGGAATTTGTAAGCAGGATTTGGAGTAACAGACAAATATACATTAATGATTCTCTGCTTTTGATGAGAGTGTCTTTACATATGATGCAGTCTATTAGTCCTGGACGTTAAGAGCAGTTGGAGTTTAATATCCTTTTTAAAAATACTTTTGCCCTCACTGCCTCAGACTGTAAAATCAGTCAACTAGCCCATTCATTCCCCAACACCAAAGTGGAAGCCTCCTAAGAAAGTCATCATGACTCTAGGCTATTAAATAGATAACAAAGAAGTGATAACACCACCCCCTCTATAGCAAACAGATACAGAGCTCACTGTTCAGAAACACACAATTAGGAAACAGAAAAAAAAGAAAATACAGTACTTTTAAAACTGCATGTTTGTACTTAACAGAGTATTAAATACACTACTGCAAGTTTCACTTAGCTTCAGCTTCTAATGCAGATGTTTGCAGCCAAGCAAGTCTCTCAGGTGTTGAGCAGAAAAGATGGGTTGCCAACTGGCTCATGGACAGAACGCAGATGGTGAAAGTTGAGGGAGCTAGGTCCGACTCTAAATCGGTTACAAGTGGAGTTCCTCAGGGCTCAGTCCTAGGACCCCTCCTGTTCGGCATATACTTCTCACAGGTACAGGCAAGCACAGGAGGACTATGGCTGACCAAATTCGCAGACGACTGCAAACTAGGGGCTATAATTGACTCTCTGGCTGACACAGACATCCTCCAAAAGGGTCTCACTGAGACAGATACCTGGTGTCAAAATCATGGCCTCAAGCTAAATGCCAAAAAGTGCATAGTTATTCCCTTTAGAAAAAACAAAGTACCCACAAACTACCACATAGGTGGTAGTCCCCTAAATACAGAAGATGTAATAAGGGATCTGGGGACCCAAGTAGATAGTAATCTCAACTTTGATAATCACATTGCCAAAGTGGTTAGAAAATCCTTCTACGTGGCCCACCTAATCACAAAAGGGTTTGCATCCAGATCAAAAGAGGTCATTGTACCCCTCTACTCATTACTCATTAGACCCATCATAGAATACAATACCCCATTTGGGATGTACCTTACAAGACACCTGCAACAGCTGGAAAGACCACAGACGTACCTCAACAAGAGGATCACTGGCCTCAAACAGATGCCCTATGCAGCTCAACTGAAGAAATTACAGCTGAACTCGGTTGCATACCACCTACTCAGAGGTAATCTCTGCCTAACATACAAGGCCATGTCCAACCCAGAATTGATGGACATGCTCCACCTAAAGAAAACCTTATCCCCGTGAGCCATACGCTCTAGGGATCTAAACCTCACCACAACAATACATAGGACGTGCTGGAGGGATAGATTCTTGTCCCAGAGATTTCCCATGCTTTTGGAACAAGATCCCAATCTACATCAGGCAGAGCTCCTCGCTAACACTCTTCAAAAGAAATCTTGACGAGTGGATGTGAAACAGAAAGTTTACCTCTGGGATCACTTCAGTGGCTCTGCTGGACAGAGGCACAGGGAACTAATCTAAGGGGGCGGCGAAAGCCAACACATTCTGGCTAGGCTTATAAATGCCTTCAGGCAGATAACCTAGTACCTACCTATGAACCTATGAATGTAGCCATCAGGGGAGGTATGGGTTTTCTTCTTAGACCTAATGCATGCATATGCATGCTTATGTCCAAGTGTTGGCATAAAATGGGCATTTACAATGCATGCCACACCTTCATTTAACAAGATAATTTGCACCTGCTCAACACTCCCCTTGTAGGCAAGCACCTCCTCATAATCCTCAATTTCCTCTGGGGACTCTACCAGACAAAGTCTGCTCATGAGCACATGGCTCTATCCTACCCACAATGCTTTGTCATTCCTCTCCATCCCTACTTTAGTTCTAACATGCGCTTGAGCCCATAGTTGAACTTGGCCTGCATAGAATGTAATCAAAACTTTACCCCACTAATCCAATGAAGTTGACAGAGCTTTAAATCTTTTGAAGACTGCTGTCAGACTCTGTAATTAGGTATATTAAAATGATAGTGTTATGTAAACTCAAGATCAGATCCCTGATTCATAACTGACAAATCTTCTTACATACCTAGGCCTTATACTATGATAAGTTTGCATATTGCAAGAGTATGACAGTTGTTGACTACTCTGAGACACAGCAGCTAACTGTAGAAGATCTTTATGATTTATCTGGGAGTTGGGTGTCATGGTTGATGATCTTAGTCCATTGGTAGGATTGATGTACTGCCGAGCATTTACTTTTGCTTACTTCATGCTGCATAAATGTCTGACTTCATTTGCAAGGTTTAAAAACAAAGGGAAAGAATATACTAACTTATTTTGCAGATGCAAAACCCTACATGCAGACAATACTCTTATTTTTTGTGTCTACCTGACAATCTTTGTAGCCTGGACTATTATTAAATGCACATTTAAGGCTTTCTGTTTACTATGAATATGCTCTGAAGATGAAACTCACTAGCTATGGAGAGCTGGGACTTAATCAGACAACTATTACTGTGCTTTCCTGCCTTCATCCTTCATATTTTGGAAATATATAAATAAATCTATAAATTCCCCATTAAATAAATTAAAAAAAAATACATATATATATATATATATATATATATATATCTATATGTATTTCGTGAGGCATGGGGTTGGGTTGGACTGTTTTATAACATAGTACTAGATGTGGAATTTCATTGTGTTATTTCTGTCATTATATAACCTAGAAAGACAGATATATAGATAGGTAGATAGATAGGTAGGTAGCTGGAATCAGATTTACTGAAACTTAAGTGGCTAGAACCACAAAGGCAGCATTTCAAGGTATGTTTAGCGAGGAATATCATGCTGAGAGGCCTGCGACTTTTAAAAATTCCTACCTATAGAACTGAACATCCCAATTTGTTGGCTAGGTGGCAATGACTCAACCTGCAGATGAGTGCTAAGTATTTGAGCTTACTGATTGATTATTTCAAACCTGGGGAGGATAATTTAAGAGTCAGTCAAGGTGCAACAGACTGCTCTGTATAACAACTTCCCCCAAGATATTGTTGACTGTGTGTGTTAGTGTATGAAAGATGTTTTTTTCAAAAGAAAAAAATCTAAAATTGACAGATATACCCGCAACATTCAAACTGGCCATGTTTTTTCCTGGCCCAGAAGTACTAACAGACCCAATGAATCAAGATGCCAGGACAATGCCATCCAGTTTCATAACTATGAGCGTGCAATGACTGTTACCCCTCCTGACATGATGAGAGACAGAATAAGATTTGGACATGAGGATTGTACAAGAGAAAGTACAAATACTGTGATTGCTGGGGTGCAGGACTCTAATCATTCAGTTATAGAGACTAATAAGACAAATTTATCCAATGTGACCTCTAGAGTTTTGGGAACAAGATATGTGTGACCAAAAGTTTAATCTACCTTCCATAACTTACCCCTTGTGGAACCCTCTACTTTCACTGTTGTTTTTTTCTAATAATTTCCCTTTATCTATAGATGGGGACAAAGTGAAGAGAAGGACTCACTCTATGAGTCGAGGTTGACAGAAACAGAAATTGTTGACTGAGAGACAGATGAATCAAACACTCAAGAAAATCTGGAGCCGAGTAGGAGCTCATTAGTTTGGAATATATCCAAACGTATTTTAAGCCCTGAGGAAATATCTGTTTTGAGTAAAGGCTTAAAATGTATTCCTTCTAAAACTAGTAATCTGTCTGATACTATGCTTGATGTGAAAATGTTTAGTACAAATGTTGTGCTGAAAGTTGAATTTGGTGAAATATCTGATGAGAATATTTCAGTGTTTAGGAGTCCGAGTTTATACATGCCAGCCTCACACTCTTTGGTGGAAGCATTCAGTAAATTAGTAGAAGATGATCTTTACCATTTGTATGATAGTAATAGCCACAGAGATGTTAACTCTAACTTGAATTATAGGGAACATATTATGTGTGGCTTTGAAACACCTGCAAGATGAGAGAACTATTATCATTAGACCTGCCGACAAAGGCGGTCCTGTTGTCATTATGGATAGGGACCATTACTGCCGTTCCCTGATTAATATGTTAAGTGATGTACACTTTTATTCTGTGATAGATATTAATCAAGTATATACATTACATAACAGGATAGTGGATATGTTGCATGATATGCTGAAAAACAACCTCTTTACTCTTGATTTATATACATTTTTGAAAATTGAACACCCACTCATACCGATTACACAAGATTTGCCCAAAATACATAAGGATGGGCTAAAACCTCCCATGAAACCAATAGTTGCAGGAAGAGGCTGGTGCACAGAACCATTCTCATTATATGTAGAGAAATTTCTCCACCCCATCCTAGATGGCAATCCTTTTGTTCTTAGGGACACTCAGCAGTTTCTGACTATCTCTATGACTTTATCAAGACCCTTGCTGTAGACACTGATCTCACGTTCATTACATTAGATGTCCAGTCACTTTTTACTATCATCCCTAATGTTGTAGGCATCGAATAAGTACAATGTTATTTGACCAGACATAGTCAGTATGTTGAGGAACAGATAGATAAACTCTGTTTATTCCTAGAAGTCATTCTAGAGAACAATGTCTTCCTCTTTGAGGGTAATATATACTCACAAAATGATGCCATAGCTATGGGCACTTCATGTGCCTATAGCTATGTCAACATGTTCCTAGCCTCCTGGGAAGAGGATGTTCTCTTCTCCATGGATACATTCAAACAGTATGTCCCCTTTTACAGATGCTTTGTGGACAACGTTTTTCTGGTTTGGGTTGGTAACATTGAGGAGTTCAATTCGTTTGTTACACATCTTAATGGACTTACAGGGTATTTAAAATTCACCATGGTACACTCCAATAGCAGGACTGAATACTTGGATGTGTAAATCGAGAGATCAACAAGTGGCCATGTTAATACAGGGGTGTTCAGAAAGAGCTGTTATTGAAATACCTTGTTACACAGATGCAGTATGCACTCACATTATGTGTTTACCAATGTCATTAAAGGACAGGGCAAGAGAGTCTCCAGGTTTAATGGCTCAGATGAAGGATTTCAATTAGAGTTGTTGGATTTGAAATATACATTTGGAGAGAGAGGTTATAGTCAAGTAGAGATTGACAAGGGGCTTCAGGATTTAAGTAATCTCAGGAAAGGGAGAGCGAGTCCATAGTATTCCAGTAGAGGTCAATATAATACTACTAACTCTGCCTCCACTCAGCAGTTCACTATGTGAATTCCTATTGTAGCCCACCCACAGGTGTAGCTGAAGCAGATATGGGTTCCTTCCTACCTGACTCTGGTGACACCCCTTCTTTAGGCCCAACACCCCAAGGTGGCAAGTGATAATAGATTTTATTCTAGGTGACACTTTAGTTTAAAAGGGTAATAGCATAACAACAACAAACTAATTATTTCAACAGTGCACCAGTTAGCAGTAAGGCAGAGTGAGATATGCATTTAATGAAACCATACATTTACCTCCTTCCCCAGAACTCAACAGAAAATATCTTGACATTCAAACATGCACACAAAGGCAATATCAATGAGCAGTAAAGCTTTTATAATGCAGCAATACAAAATGCAATGTCATTGAGGGAAAAAAAGGGTTATAATACAACAGTACAGATATGAAAAGGATGCAATGTCTTTGAGCAGTAAAGATTCTTGAAGGCAGCAGTACTAACACGAGAAAAATGCAATGTCACTGAACAATAAAGATTTATAATGCAACAATACAAATATGAGAAAATGCAATGTCATTTAGCAATAAAGAGTCTTTAAGGCAACAGTACTAACATCAACAAAATGCAATGTCACTGAACAATAAGGATTTATAATGCAACAATACAAATATGAGAAAATGCAATGTCATTTAGCAATAATGTGTCTTTAAGGCAACAGTACTAACACCCTCTATCACCTAGATCAACCTAAACAGACCAGTTATGAGACAATCTATTGTACCTTGTTCACTGGCCAGTGGCTACTTATAATCCTACTGCTGGCATGATTAGGCCCAAGGTTGGAGCTCATATGGATCCCAGCTTTTTGTAATCCAGAAAGCGTTTGGGGGGAAATCCACAATCTTATAAAAAGTATAAAAAAATGATGGCCACAAGCCTCTCACCACTCTATCAAAAATATTCCAGTGACCAGGTCCCACAGTTCCTCTGATGAGAAAAATGGAAAATCACCCACCAGAAATCTAGTAGTCATCTATGGCATCTCTGAACTGGGCCCAAGGGAATTCCTTTTCTTGCTGAATCATATGCAGGTGTGGAACTACTAATTTCAGAACTTCTCTCCTGAATCCACAAAATACAATCATCCAGGATTTCACCAAGAGACAGGCACAAACTGCTACCTCACTTCTCTGTCCCAAAACACTAGAAGAAAAAAAAATTCAGTCATGCTGCAAGGCCCTTTTCCCTTCAGCTAGTCTTTCAGTGTTCCCCTTTTCAGCTAGTGTTCCAGTTTTCTCTCTTTCATTTTCAAAATTGTTTTTTATATTCCTGAAAAGGAGCTCCACCTTGTGGTATAATGTAAAACTACACTCTATTACTTCTACAATGAAATACAGTGAGAGCTACACTCTCCCGACACTTAAAAATCTTGGGTCCCCCCACGTCAAAGGTAGATTAGGAGAAAAATATTTACAAGCATTTATGCACCATCGGCTGAATAATATTTTTGCATACCTACCACCAAGGGCAATCAACATTATGCTTAACTTGGACTGTGGTGTCACCAATGGAGCAGGAGGCATAGGGGTCAGGGGCACATACTCTCTGATGAGCTGTGGTCACGGGTTCCTGTGTACTATGTCCTAAAAAGTCATATGTAAGTCTCTGAGGGGGCAGGATCAGTCTCTGCAGTTTTGGTTCGGGAGAGACAACTAAGGAAGTTTACTCAGAAGGTTTGTCACTCACAGCACATTCAATGTCCAGTTCTTCAGTAGGCATTTTGTCTACTTCTAAGATCTCCTCTTGCATAACTTCACTTTCTTTTCCCATAACGGTATGACTGTCCTCAGTACTGTTTTCTGAAGTTTGCATAGCAGGTCCTCTATTAGTATCAGGTTCTGCAAGAGGTACAGACACACCACTTAGTCTATTGTCAGGTCTGGGATGTTCAAAATGACAAGGAACAAATTCTGGTACATTTACATTGCGATTACAGCCCATGGGGTCTCAAACATCCTCATAAAAATGCCCACTGAAACCCCAGTCATTGTAAATGTCCTCCTCACTTTCAGCAGGAGGAAGCATGGGCTCTTGAACATTGGAAAGGATATTTCCTCTTCGCCTTAGTCTTCTGGATCACCTTGAGTTAGGCTTCCATTGAGCCATTCTGGGTTCCTGATTCATGAATCTCACTGATTTTGCCAAAGGCATTAAGCTATTGTGATAGCCTGTTTTGATAGGTCCTTCTTTCTCCTCAAGACAAACTTGGTAGACAGGGATATTAGGTAGCTGAGAACAAATTAGATACATTTCAGATCCCCAGTGGTCAGTTAGTTTATGCTTTACTTGTAGCCCCAAATTCCTCAAAAGGACTGCTGTCCCCAGGTTGCAAATCATGCATCTTCACTTTCTTGTCATAGTGAGCCTTATTTCTCTGATGTCTTTGTCCTGTTGATTTTTCAGCTAGCTCATAGGCCTGTCTAAGGTTCTTCTTGAGTCTATCCACATAACTGCCTGAGATCGCACTGGTGTATCATCAGCTGTGACTCCAAAGGTGACGTCAACAGGAAGACGAGCTTCTCTTCCAAACATTAGGAAGTAAGGTGAGAACCCTGTAGCATCATTTTTAGTACTGTTGTAAGCATGCACCACTGTGACTACATGTCTACTTCATTGACTCTTCTTCTCAGCGGATAGTGTCCCCAACATATCTAGTAAAGTTCTGTTGAAATGCTCCAGCTGTGAATCCCCTTGAGGATGATAAGGAGTGGTGCAACTTTTTGAACTCTCAAAAGAGTCAGTAGTTCATGTACAAGCTTGCTCTCAAAATTACATCCTTGGTCAGAATGTATCCTCTTTGGTAGGCCATAGTGTACAAAGAACTTCTCAACTAGTAGTTTCACCACTGTAATAGTTTCTGATCGTGAGTGGGAAATGCTTGATCACATCGGGTATAGTGGTCTGTTACCACCAGCACATTACTGATCCCGCCTTCATCTGGTTCAATGCATAGAAAATCTATACAGACCAGTTCCATGGGTTCACTGCTCTCTATTTGACCCAATGAGGCAGCTCTGGTTGGCAGAGTCTTTCTCTGAATGCAATGAAGACATGTACAACAATAATCCTCAACATCTTGCTTCATGTATGGCCAGTAGAACCTGTCGCATACCAGACCCATAGCTCTGTCATAACCAATTACCATGTTCATCATGCAATGACCAGAGTACTACTTCTCTATACTTCTGGGGAAGCAACAATTGTCATGTTTCACTGCTGAGTGCACTTGGAGATCTCCTATACACTAGTCCATTCTGTATCTGGAGTCTGTCCCATTCTTTGGCCAAAAGTCTTCCCAGAGGATGAATATCTGTGTGAAGCATATCAATTTGTTTTTTCTCTAAAGCAGCTACCGCCAGCTGACCCAAGGGGTCTTCTCTTTGATCTGTCCTAAGATCACTGTTACTCAAAGCTGGTAGCGATGAAGTCTGTAAAGTGACCAGATTACAATAAGCTTGGGGTATGCTTGCGGCAGACAGACCCAACTTCTGGACCCAACATTCAGTGTGTTGATAGCAGGTTAAAATCTGACACATAGCTCTCACCCCTGGCACTGGAATTACCACCCATTCATTGTCTAGGTGTAAATCTCCATGAGTTCTTCTGGACAGACCATCAGCATCTCAATTTTTGTGTCCTGGGTGATATTTCAAACTGAAATTGTAGTTGCATAGAGCTGCCATCCATCTCTGGCCAGTAGCATCTAGCTTTGCAGTGGTCTAGATGTATGTCAGAGGATTTTTGTCAGTCTGCACTTCAAATTCGGACCAATAGAGATAGTCATGCAGCTTGTCCACTACCGCCCACCTTAAGGCAAGGAATTCCAATTTGTGCACAGGATAGTTTCTTTCTGTGGGGGATAAACTCTGACTGATAACAGCCACAGGTCTCAGCTTATCATACTCCTGGTAAAGGACTCCCCCTAAGCCATCTCTGCTAGCATCCATATGTAAAGAGTATGGCTTTGTTGGTTCAGCATATGCCAGCACAGGGGCATGTGTGAGGCAATATTTAAGCTGTTCAAATGACTCTTCGCACTCAAGAGTCCAGCGACTCTCAATGAGTTCTTTAGAGCCTCTCGGTCTCTTGGGCTTCTTCTCAAGGATATCTTCATCTGTTTCATCTGCTTTCTCATCATTTCAAAGCAAATGGTTGAGTGGTCTTACTATCTTTGAAAATCCTTCCACAAACCTTCTATAAGAAATGCAGAACCCCAGGAAAGATTGCAGCTCTGTGATAGTTTTGGGTCTGGGATAAGATGTCACAGCTTCAAATTTGCTGGGGTCTGTGGATATCCCATTTGCAGACACTACCTGTCCCACATAGGTCACTGAAGGTTGGAAAAACTTGCATTTGTCCAATGACAACTTCAGGCCTTCCTTCTCAATCCTGTCCAATACGTTCATCAGTCTTTCTTCTTGCTCCTCTAGGGTCCTCCCAAAAACAATGAAGTCATCCAGGTAGACTAAGACTTCCAGGAGATGCATGTCTCCAACTGTTCTTTCCATGATTCTCTGGAAAGTTGCCGGTGCATTTGATAAACCCTGAGGTAGGCGATCAAACTCAAAAAATTCCAAGGGGGTGATGAAGGCAGTCTTTTCTTTATCTTCTGGGTGCATAGGGATTTGATAGTATCCACTCCTTACATCTAGCACACTGAACCACTTACTGCCCATCAGGCCATTTAGAGCATCTTCAATCTGGGGAGTTGTGTACTGGTCTGGAATGGTTTGTTGATTCAGAGTACGATAGTCAACACACATTTGAATTGACCCATTCTTTTTCCTGAAAATGACAATTGGAGAGGCATATAGACATCTTGACTCTTGAATTATCCCTGCGGCTTTAAGTTCTTCCAAATGTTTTCTTTAGTCCCCCAGGTCTCCTGGAGCTACTCTTCTGGGACGTTCCCTGAAAAGTCGGTCCTCTTTCACTCTTATTCGGTGTTCTGCAGTCTTTGCACAGCACACATCCAGTTCACTGGTAGAAAAACAATGTTTTTTCTTCTTTATTAGTAGCTCTTTAGCTCTGGTTACCCACTCAGGGGGCAAGAGACCACATCCTATATCAATATCTTCCAGCTTCAACTCGTTGGCCCTGCTCTCGTTCCTTGTCAACACAGAAGCAGGTAAGGAAGTGGCAGCATAAACATTTCCCAAACGCACTTGTGAATGTAGTACAATGGGACTATTTCCTTTATTCTTCAACCCCACCGGCAAAGTGTCATAAGAAACCTGTCTGCAGGCCAAACTTCTGAAACTAGTTCCAGCCCTAGTGGCAAGTTACTTTCTGGATCCGTTTCCATCATGAGATGAGAGGAAACTGTCTGTCCACACATCCTCACTTTGGCTCTCAAACAGGTGAGCTAACCAGGATGAATTATATGCTCTTTCCCAGACAGGGTCCACACATGACCAATTTCATCCTTTTTGCTATCCTTCTCCTTTGAAGGGCACAAAAAAGCTGGTCTCAGGAGAGGATGTAATGTTGGGTGTTTCTTGGTCAACTGAGGTGTCAGCATTCTTCGGACGAGCTCAGTATTTGGCCCTACTGAAATAGATATGGAATCCTTTCCTTTTGGCCTGAGGCACACAACAGTGAGAGTTTCAAAGACTTCTGTTGACCCAACAACTGAAGTGGAAAATTCTAACTTGAATGAGACATACTCATCATAAGGGAACTTTGTGTCACTTCTGCCATAAACAAACTCTACAACAGAAGAAAGAAACTGTTGCAAAAAAGAGTAAAATCCCATGACTGGAGGAACTCCCCGGTCAACCTCAGTAAGAAGCTGAGATCCCTCATAAAATCCTCCAAAGCTAGTTACAAAAACAAAATTGCCACTGACTCTAAAGACAACCACAAAGCTTTCTGTAGCTATGTCAAGAATCTCAATGGGAACAATCAGATCTGCTCTGAGTTACAGCACAATGGCACTAAATATACAGAACCAACTGATATTGCCAACATCCTAGCAAATAGGTTCAGTGCTAAGTCCCCCCCCTCACCCCCTAGAGGGCCCATCTCTATACCAGAAGAATGCAAAGTTCCTATAATCACGGCTGCACAGGTAAAAAACACACTCTCCAAAGCCAAGAACACAGCATCCATAGGACCTGACAATATCCCAGGCTGTGTTCTACACGAACTACAGAATGAACTGGCACCCTACCTAAGTACCATGTTCAATCATAGCCTCACCTTAGGCTTTGTACCCACTGAATGCCGCATCATGACAGTTATCCCACTCCACAAAGGGGGAGCCATGAAGGACCCCAGGAACTACCGCCCCATTAGCCTGACGAGCCTGGTCTGCAAGGCCATGGAACGTATCATAGTGGAACTCATAAATATTTTATTTTTTTTATTTTATTTTACATTTGTTGACCGGGAAAAAAAATCCGACTGGATACATGTCCATTTTCAGCGGAGGCCCGGGGAGAAAAGCTCCACATATACATTGGTTTACATTCAGGAGAGTAAGATATCACATTGGAAAACAATTGGATCAGCTCCAATATGGAGAGGAGCAAGATCAGATAATGAAGTAGTACACTGGTTATACTATATACAAACAGAAAAAAGGAGATTAACAAAACACTTGCTTATATAAACGCGAGAGGAACACAAAAATCAAGTCATTAAGTCAGCAATTGATTAAGTAATGCAGAAAGTAAACATTATTTGTTTCCTTTTAGAGAAGTAAAGGAGAGAAAGGATTCTTGGGTGAAGATATAGGAGGAGATAGAGTACTTAGAGAAGAAGGTAGTAGGGAGAGAAAATTTGAGACAGCTATATGGGGGGATCTGGATGTGGGGTAGGGAGGAGAGAAGTTTTTAAGACAGTTATATAGAAGGGGGTTTAGTCTGGATGTGAACATTGGCATAGCCAGTGTGACTTGAAATATAGGAATAGACTTTTTTTAAAGTTATGTAAGGAGGTGATGGTGGTGATACTAGAGGGAAGGGTGTTCCATATTTTGGCAATGACATTAGTGAAAATAGCATCCCCACCTGAGTTATTGGATTTTACTTTTTGGATAAGTGGTAAGTTAGAGGAGCGTAGCCTGTTTAGATTAGTATATGGTACAATTAGGTTCTTGAGTGCTGGAGTTTTATCCGGATATTTCAGTATTTTAAATGCTTCAATAAGTTGGGATTGTTTTAGGAGGTTTGGAAGTTCTATCCAACCTAGGTGTTTTAGATTTTGACAGTGGTGGGTTCTATATGGCAAACCCGTAGAAAATCTGGCAATATGATTATAAGAACATGAGAGTTTATTCAGCTCAGTTTTATTAAGCTTGTTGAATACGGGGGAAGCATAGAGGAGTGTAGAGAGTAAGTGCGTGCGCGCAATGGTCACTTTTGTTGTGGGAGTGAGAAAGGATTTGATTCTATATAGTGATCCTAATTTCTTATTCACGGTTTTAATAGTGAGATTAATATGGGTGTTAAACTTGAGTTTATTGTCAATGGTCACACCTAGTAGTTTGGTATGGGGATCTGGAGTAATGATTGTCCCGTTGTTTGATATGATGGTGAAGGTAGTGTTGGGAAGTTTATGGGTTGGATGAAAGAGTAGTAATTTTGTCTTATTTGGATTAAGGATTAGCTGACGTCCTGCTAGCCATTTTTCAACTTCTGTAAAGCAGGTTTGGATTTTAGCTAGAAGTTTAACTATAGATGTATCCGAACATACTAATGTCGAATCATCAGCGTACTGTATGCATTTTGCCTCAGGGATGGATTTATGGAGGTCATTGATAAAGACAGAAAAAAGAAGTGGTCCTAGTATGGACCCTTGTGGAACTCCAATGTTATTTGGTAGGAGATTAGAAAGTTTATTATGCCAGAGAACGGCTTGTTTCCTACCTGAGAGATAGGCTTTAAACCAGTCCAACATAAGGTTGTCCAAGTTGAGATTCTGTAGAGTATTATGAAGTAGCTGATGGTTGACCATGTCAAATGCTTTTGAGAGGTCTAGAAAGAGAGCAGATGACATTTTTTTGTTATTGCGGTTTAGATTAATTGTATCCGTAAAGGAGAGCAGGGCCGTTGTGGTGCTGTGGCTCGGACGGAAACCATGTTGAGAACTGGTTAGTAGATTGTTCTGGGTGAGATAGTGAAGTAATTGCTTGTGTATGCATCTTTCCATGATTTTGGCCAAGGGGGACATTATAGCTATTGGCCTATAGTTAGACAATTCAGTGGATGAACCACCCTTATGGAGTGGTATGACATGGGATATTTTCCATATTGAGGGGATATTAGATTCCTTGATGGTACGATTAATTAGTATGGTTATGGGGTAAGCTATTACATCAGCGGCTAATTGTAAATATTCGGCAGGGAGTTGGTCAGCAGAGAGAGTAGTAGGTTTGAGTTTTTGTAGTAAGGATCTTATAATGGAAGTGGTGACAGGTTGTAGATTAAAAGTAGTTGTGGTTTCAGGGGTGTTTTTGGTTATATGGCAGCAGGTGGCAGTTAGTTGGTTGGCTAATGTTTGGATAGTCTCTGTAAAAAAAGAGTTGAAAGTATTGGCTACCTCTATTGGGGTTTTATCAGATACCTTTTCTGGCTTAGGAGTGGAGCATTTGCCAGGGTGAAGAAGGTTGTTGAGACCAGCCCAGAATCTTTGAGGATTGTCATGATTTTTGTCTTGTAGTTGGGAATAGTAGTTTTTTTTGTCAGCTAGTACGGATTTTTTTGTTGCATTTCTTTCCTGCTGGAATTTTATCCGATCTAGTGGTAGTTTGGTTGAGCGCCATTTTTCCCATGTTTTATTTCTAATTTTAATTTTAGATTTAGTTTCTTTTGTGAGCCAGGGTGCAATATTAGTTTTAATGTTAATTACTCTTCTAGGAGCATGAGTATCAAGTATGGCTAGGAAGGTAGCATTAAAAGTAGATACTGCTTCCTCTAGAGGGAGATATATAAGATTAGTCCAGTTACAAGATTTAAGTTCAGACAAAAACTTTAAAAGGTTGAACTGCTTCTTATTTCTAACTGACCTATACAAGGGGGTTTTGGAGAGTCCTGTTTTGTTTCTCCTAATATATGTGATGAGGTGGTCACTAAGGTCATTTGGAGCCATCCCGGACTTGTATATGTGGGGTGGGGAATTTATTAGGATCCAGTCTAGAATACTTTCTTTTTGTTTTGTATTACCAATTCTGGTGGAGGTGTTTATGATCTGGGAATATCCATAAAGGTTAACGTGGATAGGGTTAGATTCTTTAGAGCACAGGTTACAATCAATGTTGACATCACCCATAATTATGGTTTCTTGTGGGCAGTTGTTATTTAGCCAATCTAGTATATTTTCCAGTGTATCTGCATTGTTCCCAGGGGGGATATACAATGTAATGAGATTTATGCTTTTTTCTTTATTTAGTTGTAGTTTTAAGGCAAGTATTTCAGCGTTGGAGATTTTAGGTGGTTGGGTGCTGTTTAAGGTTAGATTTAGATTGGTAATCTAAGACATTGGTAATCTCCAAACTCTGGACCCTATCCAGTTTGGATTTGTAAAAGGCAGATCATGTCTCCTAAACCTGATTGACTTCTTTGAAGCAGTCACCAAAGCCATAGATGAGGGTAAAATGGTTCACACAGCTTATCTAGATCTCATCAAGGCTTTCAACACCACCCCCCATTCTGGAATTATAGATAAGCTCACTAAACTAGGTATAAATCCCTATGTCACAAGATGGGTTGCCAACTGGCTCATGGACAAATCTCACACTGTGAAAGTAGCGGATTCCAAATCCGACTTCAGACCAGTGACAAGTGGAGTACCACAGGGTTCACTCCTGGGTCCTCTCCTGTTTGGTATCTACTTCTCTGAAGTGCAGGCTAACACAGAAGGTCTTTGGCTAACAAAGTTTGCAGATGACTGCAAACTAGGAGCCATAATCAAAACTCCTAACGATGTGGACATCCTACAAAAGGGCCTCACTGAGACAGATACCTGGTGTCAAAGCCATGGTCTGAAGATCAATGCCAAAAAGTGTATTGTCATCCCCTTTGGTAAAAACTCTGTACTCATGAACTACCATATAGCTGGTAGTCTACTTAATGCCGAAAATGTGATAAGAGACCTTGGGACACAGGTGGACAGTAGTCTCTCCTTTGATGATCACATCACCACAGTGGTCAGGAAATCCTTCTACGTGGCTCATCTCATCACAAAAGGATTCTCATCCAGAAAAAAAGAGGTCATTGTTCCCCTCTACTCATCACTCATTAGACCCATTATAGAGTACAACGCCCCTTTTGGTATGTACCTCACAAGACATCTACAACAACTGGAAAGACCACAAAAATACCTCACAAAGAGGATTACTGGCCTCAGACAGATGCCCTATGCAGACCGTCTCAAAAAACTACAGCTTTACTCCATCGCATATCGCCTACTCAGGGGCGATCTCAGCCTAACATACAAAGCTATGTCAAACCCAGTGCTGTTGGACATGCTCCACTTAAAGAAATCCCAATCCCTCTGAGCTACATGCTCTAGGGACCTAAACCTTGTCACCACAATAAACAGAACATGCTGGAGGGATAGATTCCTGTCCCAGAGACTTCCCATACTCTGAAACAGACTACCTATCTATGTCAAACAGAGCTCCTCATTAGCACTCTTCAAGAAAAATCTTGATGATTGGATGGGAAATGGGAAAGTCACCCCAGGGATCACTTCTGTGGCTCTGCTTGACAGGGGCACAGGAAAATAATTTTCTTGGGTGGCAAAAGCCAGGGTACATTTTTTGGCTAGGCTTATATAGGCCCTAGGGCCAATAGCCTAGTACCTACCTATGAACCTATGAACCTATGAACCCCTAGATCTCCAAATCTTCTAACTTTTCAAGTGGCAGATGCTTTAATTATTTTTGGTAGAAGTCTCTGTACAGAATGGTGATTTGTGCACCAGTATCCAACAGTGCTTTACTATACACCCCTTCTATTTTTACTGGCATGACAGTGGTCGGTCCCAGTAGCCCATTGGGTAGTTTCTGTTTCAGGTGTTGTTCAGCTGCATGGCAGTCAGCATGATGTTGAGGTGCCACCGGGCGACCTCGCCCTTCCCACGGATAAGACTCTTTCTTAGTAATGCTTTGCAGTCTCAGATGCTGAGACTTTTGCTGAGATGGCTTTTAAATTCAGTTGCTCACATCAGATGAGCTAGAAGTGTGCATAGTAGGTAGTCTCTCTCCCCTATTACAAGGGTTCGAGTGGAAAGGAGATCCAGGATGCTGTCTCTTGATGTTATATTTTATGGAGCTCTTTGTAACTGGGTATTCAGCTTGCCCCTTCACTGAAGTTTCCCTGCATTGCACTAGCCAATAATAGTTTGTTCACTCTTTTCAAGTTCTCTGCATTAAGACACTGTCACTTTATATGCCCTGCATCCCCACAATGAAAACAAAATCCAGTAGGAACTCTGAACATTTGCTGATTTGTTTCCTCCCTGAGTCCTTTAATGGAGGTTCTAGCTGATGTATTCCTCCCTTCAGCTAAAGTTACAATGGCTTTTTGCAATTCTGCAAATGTCTTGGTTACCTGAGCTATGGTGTCAGTAAGGGAAGACACCTGCACCTGCAACTGTGACACCTCTACATCATGGACACCCCGGGCCATGACTCCTGTTTGAGTAGTAAGCACAGCTATAGGCTATTGCTTGCGTTCACTCACTGCTTTAATTGCTGTTGAACCTTGAGAATTTGCTTCCAACAGGGCTTCCTCTTCCCTCACTTCTTTAACCAACTGAAAATAAGTTAGAGTCTCCTCCCTATTTCACATCCTCAGTTTCCACATAATGGGGTCCATAGTTTGAGTTCCTTGTAAAATTTGTCCAATCTGTACTTGGTCAGTTACTTTAGGATCCACCCCTTTCTTTAGGATGATCTGGTGGAGCATTTTAACTAATCGCTTAATGTAATCAGATAGTTTCTCACCAATCTCTTGGTATGTATGTTCAAACTTGATAAAGTAGGTCCACAACCCTCTCAGTCCTTCCAAAAACATCCTGCAGCACTCCTAAATAGTCCTTGGCCGTGCAATCTTGCTTACCCATCCTTAGGTTGCGTATGGTATCCGCTGCTAATCCCTTTAGACTTTCAGCTATCTGCAGCTTCTTCTGAGATTCTAATATATCCCACTCCTCTAGGGCTTGTGATCCATCCAAGATTCAAAATCTTCCTTTCCCTGGGGTGTGGGTTGTTTGCCAGAAAAGAAATGCAATTTGTGGTAGCCAAACCCAGTGAATGGCTGTGTAGACTGTAAGCATTTTTCTACAAGATTTCCCAAAGCATTCAAAACTTCAGGCCCTATAGTATTCATGGGCAGTGAAGCTGAAGCTTCTGGTGTAAAGTTCTGACCTACTTGGATAAATTCCACAGGTATTTCTTCATTTGCTGGGTTAATGCACTTCTCAGCGGACTGCACTCTCACCTGAAATTTGTACATTCGAATGTATGTGCTCATATACTAAAGGACTTTTTCATTCTAATAAGGCCAATGTGCTCTGTTCAGTAGTGTCCATAGTGTTGTCTAATAAAAATCCACACCCTACAACTGGTAAGGATCCTGTGACTTGATGTATTTGCATATCAGTCCATGTGACCCCTGGCAACACTAGAACTAAGCAGTGCTCTGACTGATAATTGTGCTGTTTGCACCACTTAGAAGCTACTTCTGGGTTCATCTTGCTGCTGGAGTTGCTTTCCACATGTACAGGGAATAGGGTGGAGTTCAAGGAAGTACAGGCAATCCCAGATGAGCCCCCAAATGTAGAGCATGCGCAGGTGTAGCTGAAGCAGATATGGGTTCCTTTCTACCTGACTCTGGTGACATCCCTTCTTTAGGCTCTACACCTCAAGGTGGCAAGTGATAACAGATTTTTTTTCTATGTGACACTTTAGTTTAAAAGGGCAATAGCACAACAACAAACAAATTATTTCAACAGTCCACCAGTTAGTCAGACTGAGATATGCATGTAATGAAACCATACATTTACCCCCTTCCCCAGAATTCAACAGAAAATATTTTGACATTCAAACATGCACACAAAGGAAATATCAATGAGCAGTAAAGCTTTTATAATGCAGCAATACAAACACGGAAAAAATGCAATGTCATTGAGGGGAAAAAGTGTTATAATACAACAGTACAGATATGAAAAAGATGCAATGTCTTTGAGCAGTAAAGATTCTTGAAGGCAGCAGTACTAACACGAGAAAAATGCAATGTCACTGAACAATAAAGATTTATAATGCAACAATACAAATATGAGAAAATGCAATGTCATTTAGCAATAAACAGTCTTTAAGGCAACAGTACTAACACAAGCAAAATGCAATGTCATTGAACAATAAGGATTTATAATGCAACAATACAAATATGAGAAAATGCAATGTCATTTAGCAATAATATGTCTTTAAGGGAACAGTACTAACACCCTCCATCCTCTAGATCAATCTAAATGGACCAACTATGAGGCACTCTATTGTACCCTGTTCACTGGCCAGTGACTACTTACAGTCCTACTGCCAGCATGATGGGGTCCAAGGTTGGAGCTCATATGGATACCAGCTATTTGTAATGCAGAAAGCATTTAGGGGGGAATCCGCAATCTTATAAAAGTATAAAAAAAATTATGGCCAAAGCATCTAACCAATCCGTTGAAATATCCCAGTGACCAGGCACCGCAGTTCCTCTGACGAGAAAAATGGGAAATCACCCACCAGAACTCTGGTAGTCATCTATGGCATCTCTGCCCTAGGCCCAAGGGAACTCCTTTTCTTGCTGAATAATGTGCAGGCATAGAACTACTGGTTTCAGAACTTCTCTCCTGAATCCACAAAATACCATCATGCAGGATTTCAGCAAGAGACAGACACAAACTGCTACCTCACTTCTCTGTCCCAAAACACTAGAAGAAAAAAAATCTAGTCATGCTGCAAGGCCCTTTTCCTTCAGCTATTCTTTCAGTCTTTCCACCTTCAGCTAGCATTCCAGTCTCCTCTCTTTCACATTCAAAATTGTCTTTTATATTCCTGAAAAGGAGCTCCACCTTGTGGTAGAATGGAAACTGCAGTCTATTACTTCTTCAATGAAATACAGTGGGAGCTACACTATGTTTTATACCATGGATAATAAGGATATTATTAAGAAACATTGTGGGGTTTTGACTGTGGACCCCAGTATAAGGAATATTTTGGGGATGTCCCTAAATTTAGGTTTAAGAATAAATATAATCTGAATAGATTATTGTGTTCCACTAGTAATACAGTGAACAAAATGGATATGGCAATTCCACATTCAAGAGCTTGTGGACACTACAATTTTTGCAGATATTTGGATGAAACTGAGTTTTGTTCAACCTGATACAGGTCAGAATTTCAGCTTTACCATCCCTGCTGATTGTGGGACACAACATGTGGTATATCTGGGGTCTATATTAGAACACCAAAGTTTCAAAACTTCGAGTGTTCTAATATCGAACCCTAGTCATCGAAAATTTAAACATCGAACATACAGAACAGCAAATTTTTTCATAGGGAAAAAAAATTGCTGTTCCAAAACACATACACACAACACAAGCACACCAAACAAACAGCAATTCACACATATACATCTAAACTCTTACACCTAACCCTACACTAAACTATACATACACCACTAACTATCCACTTACCTTAACCCAAACCCTAACCCTAAGGTTCGTCAATATCGTACAGTCACCTCCCCCGCACCCTAACCCTAACTCACCTACCCCGCCCTAACCCTCATGTCCACACAATCACACACTTACCTGACCCACACCCTAACCCTAACTCACCTAACCCACCCTAACCCTCACGTCCACACAATCACATACTTACCTGAGCCCGACCCGTACCTTTCCACCACAGCGCTGAAAATACCAAAGCAACAAAAATGGACAACCAAATTCTTTCCCTAGGAAAAAAATTGTTTTTCTGTTTCTTTGATATTTTCAGCGTTCACTGAAAATGGGTCGATATTAGAACACTTGAATTTTTGAAACTTCAGTGTTCTAATTTAGACTCATATATCTGGCATGTTGTTGTGTATGTCAGTCATTCTATGTTGGAAAGATTGACAGAACATTAAGAGAAAAAATCAGAGAACACATTTACAACATCAGGATCCATTCCAATAACAATGCTCTCTCTAAACACATCATCATGCATGGAAATGCAAGCATGTTTAAATTTATGGTTATAGATCGCATCCTAACATGCAGACAAGGTGGTGACATTAGGAACTACACAGAGGGTGACATTAGGAACTACACAGAGGGTAGGGAGGTGAAATGGATTTTGAGACTTAGAGCAGACAGAGGTAGGGGCCTCAATGAGAGAGCTTCATTGAGACCGCTACTGAAATCCAGGAGACTCACCACCAGTTAGCCTCTTCCCACATACCTCCCTATCAAATACATTCTTGTTTATCTTATATGCATTTATTGCACTATTATTGCTCTTGGTCTTAGTAATATTTAGGTTTTAATTAGTATGTTATGTATATATTAATATAAGCATTTCACTGTGGGTACAGATATTTGACTCTGTCATGAGAATGGTGCCTTTATCTTTAAGCAGTTGGATGTTTGTTTTAGTTTACTTGGATAATTGGATAATTGATTTTTTTATACATATGTATGTATTGGAGTTTGCTTTTTAATGGTCTGATGAAGCTCACAGCAAAAGCGCTTACCATGTTTCTGCTGCAAAAACATTTTCTGGTTTATGAACTTTGAGTGGTCCATGGTTGTTTCACTGCCATAGTCGTTGTTGGCATATATATATATATATATATATATATATATATATATATATATATATATATATATATTCTTTTTTTTTTTTTTCGTGCAGCATGAGGGTGGGGTTGGATTGTTTTATAGTATAGCACTAGATGTGGAATTTCATTGTGTTATTTCTGTCATAATAGATATAACCTAGAAAGACATATATATAAATGGATAGATAGATAGATAGATAGATAGATAGATAGATAGATAGATAGATAGATAGATAGATAGATAGACATACAGATGACACATGGCAAATACACCACTGAAAATAAGTCAAATCATATGCAAATATGCAAGAGCAGGAGAAAGCCAGCAAACACTGGCATCGTGCCACCAACCCTTAGTTTCCAGTGCCTCTGTCAAGTAGAGCCACTGGAGTTATCCCTGGGGTGAATTTTCTATTTCCCATCCACTCATCAAGATTTCTCTTGAAGAGGGTCAGCGAGGTGCTCTGCTTGACATGTATAGTAAGTCTATTCCATAGCATGGGCAGTCTCTGGGTTATGAACCAGAATGCAGTATGTTCTGTTGATTCTGCTAATGAGGTTGAGGTCTCTGGAGTGTGTGGTGTGGAGGGATTGGGATTTCTTTAGATGTAGCATTTCTAACAGAGCTGGGTCAGACATGGCTTTGTAAGTCAAGCAGAGATTGCCTCTAAGTAGGTGATATGAGACAGAGAATAGTTGGAGTTTTTTGAGTCCGTCCATATAGGAGAAGTGTTTAAGGCCTAGGATCTTCTTTGTGAGGTACTTTTGTGGCCTCTCCAATTGTTGCAGGTGTCTAGTGAGGCACATGCCAAATGGGGCATTGTACTCAATGAATTGCCTGATGAGGGAAGAGGAGAGGGAGACAAGGACCTCTTTCTTCCTCGATGCAAAACCCTTAGTAACGAGACGTGCCACATAGAAAGACTTTCTGACCACAGTGGCAATGTGTTGATCAAAAGTGAGGTTGCTGTTAACTTGTTCATAGCTTCATTGGGCCATAGGTGTGTACTAGGCTAATGGCCCTGCAGCCTTTACAAACCTAGCCATAGGATTACTCTGGCATCATTCCACCCGACCTAAGTTCCCAGTGCCTCTGTCGAGTAGAGCCATTGGAGTTATCCCCAGGGTAAATTTTCTATTTCCCATCACCTCATCAAGATTTCTCTTGAAGAGGGTCAGTGAGGTGCTCTGCTTGACATGTATGGGAAGTTTGTTCCATAGCACGGGCAGTCTCTGGGTTATGAACCTGTCCCTCCAGTACGTTCTGTTGATTCTGGTAATGAGGTTGAGGTCTCTGGAGTGTATGGTATGGAGGGATTGGGAGTTCTTTAGATGTAGCATTTCTAACAGAGCTTGGTCATACATGGTTTGTAAGTCAAGCAGAGATCTCCTCTAAGTAGGTGATATGAGACAGAGAATAGTTGGATTTTGTTGAGTCTATCTATATAGGAAAAGTGTTTAAGGTGTAAGATCCTCTTTGTGAGGTACTTTTGCTGCCTCTCCCATTGTTGCAGGTGTCTAGTGAGGTACATGCCAAATGGGACATTGCACTCAATGATTGGCCTGATGAGGGAAGAGTAGAGGGAGACAATGACTTCTTTATTCCTGGATGCAAAACCCTTAGTAATGAGATGTGCCACATAGAAGGACTTTCTGACTACAGTGGCAATGTGGTCTGTGTTCCCAGATCTCTTATAGCATCTTCTGTGTTCAGGGGACTACCATCGATGTGGTAATTCATGCAAACTGGGTTTTTCCCAAAGGGGATGACAACACATTTTTTGGCATTGAGCTTAAGGCCATGGTTCTGACACCAGTCGTTGGTCTCAGTGAGGTCTTTCTGTAGGATGTCAACATCACTCGGGGAGTTAATAATAGCTCCCAACTTGCAATCATCTGTAAACTTTGTCAGCCAGAGTCGCTCTGTGTTGGCCTGGACTTCAGAGAAGTAGATACCAAACAGGAAAGAACCCAGGACTGAATGCTGTAGGACTCCACTTGTGACTGGTTGGCAGTCTGACTTGGAGTCAGCTACTTTCACACTGTAGGTTCTACCTGTGAGCCAGTTTGCAACCCACCTAGTGATATAGGGGTTGATGGCTAGTTTAGTGAGTTTCTCTATGATTCCTGAGTGGGGAATGATATCAAAGGCCTTGGCCAGATCAGGGTAGGCTGTATTAACCACCTTGTCTTCATCCACAGCTCTGGTGACTGACTCAAAGAAGTTGACCAGGCATGCTCTACCCTTCACAAAATCAAACTGTGTGGGATCCAGAGTTTGGAGATTCCCTATATCCTTGTTTATTACGTCCATGATGATGCATTCCTTAGCTTTGCATATCAAACTCATCAGGGTAATGGGGCAATAGTTCCCAGGGTCTATAGTCACTCCTCCTTTTTGGAGAGGGATGACTTTAGCAGTGCGCCATTCAGTAGGGACAAAACCTAAGGTGAGGCTGTGATTGAAGAGGGCACACAGGTGATGTGCCATTTCACTCAGTAGTTCATGTAGAATACAGCCAGGGATATTTTCAGGTCCCATAGAAGCTGTATTCTTGCTGTTGGACAATGCTGCTTTAACCTGTGCAGCAGTAATACTGGGTACCTGGCAATCTACTGGTATTGTGACTGGTCCCTTGGGAGGGATGAGGGGTAAAGTTGGCACTGAACCTTTCAGCCAATATATTGGCAATATCTGTTGGCTCGGTATAGGAGGTACCATTGTGCAGTAGCTCAGAGCAAATCTGGGTATTGCTGTGGAGATTCTTTACATAACTATACAAGGTCTTGTGGTTGTATTTACTATCTGCTGCAATTCTGTTTTCATAGCTAGTTTTAGTGGATTTGATGAGGGATCTCAACTTTTTGTTGAGGCTGATAAGGGAGTTTTTCCAGTCTTGGGATTTCACCTTATTCCGTATCAGTTTCCTCCTTCTGTTGTTGAGTTTGTTTATGGCAGGGGACCACCAGATTGGCTTCCATTTTTTGGAGGAGATAGTCTTAGTTTTGTTGGGTATGGTGAGAGCCATGCATTTGTGTACATGTTTCCAGATCTCTTATAATGCCTTCTGTGTTAAGTGGACTACCATCAATGTGGTAATTCATGGGAACTGAGTTTTTCCCAAAGGGGATGATGACACATTTTTTGGCATTGAGCTTAAGGCCATGGTTCTGACACCAGTCGTTGGACTCAGTGAGACCATTCTACAAACATCACTTGGGGAGTTTACAATAGCTCCCAACTTGCAATCATCTGTGAACTTTGTCAGCTAGAGCCCCTTCATGTTGGCCTGGACTTCAGAGCACTAGATACCAAACAGGAGAGGACCCAGCACCAATCCCTGTGGGACTCCACTCATGACTAGTCAGCATTCTGACTTGGAGTCAGCTATTTTCACACTGTGTTGTTCTATCTGTGAGCCAGTTTTCAACCCACTTAGTTATATAGGGGTTGATGCCTAGCTTGGTGAGTTTTTCTATGATTCCTGAGTGGGGAATGGTATCAAAGGCATTGGCCAGATCAAGGTAGGCTGTATGAATCACCTTGCCTTTATTCACAGCTCTTCTGACTGACTCAAAGAAGTCGACCAAGTTGAGCAGTGGTGTCCTCCAATATGAGATACTGTATGGAAGCCAACCTCATGTCCATATCCTCCAACTGGCAAGCACATAGCAGCTAGCACAGAAGGACTGAAACACAATCATAATGCATTGCATGGAGCACCCATAGAGGAAACAGTTGTCACCAGTAACCTCAGTAGCAGTATCATGTAAATGTGCCATTAAACTAGTCACTGTGCAGTGGGCACATATCCTCTTACATTCCATGGAGAAACTTACAAGATCAGCAATGCTTTGCATATCTGCCGCCTGCAGCTGAATCACTGATCTTCACATCTGCTGGCTGATTGTAAGTGCAGTGTGCAAAGTGGTGACAGTAAGGGAATCAGCAGTGGCATAGTCTCTTGCATCTCTAAGCTGTGTTAAAGGTTCATAGGTTAATACTAGGCTGTTGGTCCAGCAGACTATTTGTAGCTTAGCTGCATGATCCCACATTGAATAATACCGTAGCCTATGAAATGAAATAATTGTACCTAGTGTTGACCCCCTTTCCATACAAGCTTGAGGGGCAAGGCTGGATGGTGCACTTATGATTGCCCATCCAGTTCTCCATATTACACTTGAAGAGGGTTAGGGTGATACTTTTGTTTACATCCAAGGGAAGTCTAGTCCCCAGAAGAGGTATTGTCTGCTATAGATATCTGAAACCCTCCTTTACTCCTGCTGTAGTGGATATCCACAGCATTCATAACCTGCATTGTGCTCTGCCAAATCTAGTCCCTGATCTGCTGCTGTACACCACCTTTGGCCATTAGGTAGGGGTGAAACATGTAGATGATCTGCAATAGCATATTATTTTGTTGGCTTGTGAACTTCTTCAGGAGTCCCACCCTCCCCCATAGCCATTACTGTACCCATGCACTGTAGATAAAACATATAATGTAGCAGGTGAAGGTCATGTGCTACTTCATCAGTAATATATTAGTGTGCCTGGCCTCCTTTGTATCTCCTGCTGTTACCATGCTTTTCCGGATATATGGTACTGTACCACACAATTGTGTAGGGCCATAAAAATGCCACATTTCATATATGCTACAGTGCCTAACACGACATCATGTGAGCTCTGCATCTCTCTACAGATTTGCAAAATAATGTAATGTGACTGTATGGTTGACCTCTATGCGACATGTCTAGGTGCCTAGGTGCCTTTATTCTGTACACTTTCATATGAGTGTGTACTGAGTTACCATCAGTACATGTGCTATGTCCAATGTGGCATGACCACGTGGTGCCCACCCTTGCATATATCTCAGATAATGAAACTACACGTGTTAGAAAAATATGTATTAATGTGTGTATGCTTAATGCCAATTAATAATCAAGTATTTTAATACGCTTTTCATTCTATTTTTCATGCACTGTATTTTATACAAATTGAGTTTCATATGAGACTGAAAAGATGCTTTTTGAAAACTGCAGTATGCTTTCTGAAACTTGCAAGTTGCCCTCTGACCTAGTAACTGCTAGCACAGCAATATTCTTGTTTATGCCTTGTGGAAATGTACTCGAGAAGCAGGTGTTTATCTGCTAGGTCAGAAGCGAATGAATGAACAATGCTTTATGTTATAAATGTAATGATGAACAAATAAAAGAGCCAGCACCCAGGAGGATCCAAATTAATCTTTATTTCCAACTGAAACTAGACCGGTTTCAGCAACAAGGCTTTCGTCAGTAGTACATTAAGCCATAGTGGTGGATCTTAGTCTTATATACTGTCATAAATGAGTCACATGACATCACTTCCTGTGTTTGAACAACAGCAATTAAATGCATAAAATAAAAATGTTAACAAAACACCATGTAAACTTAAATATTCAAGTTCATAAGTAAGGACTTGTATAAATAATGAATATTAACAAATTAAGGTCTGACAAAATTATAATGGTAAAGATATATGTCAAAACATGAAACAACAATCTGATTTATGACACAAAAAATTCTTAATACAAAAGATATTAGAAGATCTTGTCATATATAGTGCATCCGAATACAGATGTACCTGTAGCACAATAATATAATGAAATGCAAGAAGTTATATAGTAATACATGATCTAACATATATTGTTAACTCAAAAGTATAATTATAATTTATCATTTAATCCCGGCGGGAAGAGACCACCAAGTTTAATAATCCATCTCTTTTCCTTAGCATGTAAAATTTCATGCCAACCCGTTTTGAATGATCGATTTCCTGTAATGCAGTCAATAATAACAAAAGAAAATTTAGCTGTCTGATGCTTAATAGAGTGTCTATATAATGCATTAATCAATCTCTTATTTCTAATATCTCCCAGATGTTCCGAAATCCTGATGCAAAATTGTCTGGATGTTTGGCCAAAGTAAAATGCCTGGCATGTGCATGTTGCAAGATATATTATCCAGTCCGAGCTACAATTGCCAAAAAACTGAATATCGTATATTTGTCCGGTATTTTTACTGGTAAAACTAGTTGTTTTGAAAATATAACTACAAAAACTGCAGTGTCCACATGGGTAAATGCCTGTAAGTTTGTCACCAGTGAGTGTCCTTTGTATAAACTGTTCCTGCATATCTCTAGTTCTTTTATAATGAGAAAATAGTGAGCCGAGTGTTTTGCCTTTTCTATATGAGAAGTAGCATCGTTCTCCCAAGTAATCAGACAAAAGGGGATGTGAATGAAGTATGTTCCAATGGTTGTTGGTGATGTTAACTAAATGTCCACTGTTTCTGCCATAGGTCGTGACAAATCTGCATAGATCAACATTCTGGTTTTTGAAACGGATGTTATATTGAAGAAGAGAATCCCTGGATTTAGTATGACTGAATTGGATAGCTGAATCAATAATCTGAGGGGCATAGCCCCTGGACAGAAACCTATTGGTTAGATCCATTTGTTCATTATTAAAGTCGTCATGAGAAGAGCAAATTCTTTTGATACGCACAAATTGAGATTTGGGTATATTCCTGATAATATGTTTAGGATGATGACTTGCCGCATGCAATAGAGTATTGTACTGTGGGAACTTCCTGTGAATAGACGTTTTGAGTGTATTGTCAGACTGCCTTGTCAGGTGAACGTCCAAAAAATTGATTTCATTGAGATTGTACTCCACAGTAAATTCAATACCCCAGATGTTACTATTCAAATGTTCAATAAATTCCTGGAGGTATTCCTGACCCCCTTTCCATACTAACCAACAGTCATCCAGGTATCTCCTCCATATATCCATATCTGGTAAATATATATTGTACATGGGATCATAAATAATTTGTTCCTCAATATATCCCATAAAGAGGTCAGCATAAATGGGTGCAAAAGATGCACCCATAGCTGTCCCTTGTAGCTGCCAATAACAGTCCTGTTGGAAGTAAAAGACATTCTTGGTGAGAATATGCTCCACCATACATAACAATAATGTATTCATCCCAGGGGGGTACAAGTTGGATCTATTTAACCAAAATTCCAAGGCCATTAGGCCCGTCCAGTGTGGGATGCTGGTATATAAAGAAGACACATCAAGAGTACACATTAACCAAGCTGGCTCCAATTGAGTTTCAGAAACAATCTGCAAAAATTCAGTCGTATCCTGGATTCTGGCCCGAACCTGTGCTAATAGAGGTTTCAATTTATCTGTTAGGAACACAGATATAGGTTCAGTAAGTGACCCAATACCAGAGACAATTGATCTGCCTGGAGGCTGGTGACTAGACTTATGAATTTTGGGAAGAAGATATAGTTGTTGTTTGGCAGGATCCTTGACCGTCAAATGTGTTTTTGTTTTTTCAGAGATGATACTGGATTCTACTGCTTGTTCCAAAAATTCATTGATCTCTAATTGGAAGCTAGGTGTAGGATCAATAACCATCTTCATATAATGATGACGATTAGTAAGTTGTCGAAGTCCTTCATTGACATAAGAATCATTATCCATAACAACAACCGCACCCCCTTTGTCTGCAGGAATGATCACTATATCTGTGTTGTTCCTAAGTTGTGTTAGGGCCAATTGTTCCTTTTTGGATAGATTGTGCCTCATAAAGTCCCCTGAGCCAGACTGAAAGTGTATATCTTTAATGACCGCCTGCTGAAATACAGCTACATGTTTGTCCATAGGGGGGTTAAATTTAGATTTATGAAATCTAAAATCAGATGATCTTTGAGTGTCATCAATATGGTCCTGTTGTTTGAAAAATAATTTCAGATTAATCTTTCTACAGAACTCAATGGTGTCACTAACCATGGAACTTTCATCAATGAGAAAACCAGGAACAAAACCAAGGCCTTTATTAAGTAAGGAATATTGTTCATCAGTTAAAACATGTTTTGAAATATTCAAAACATTAGTACATTGGTGAGTTACTTCACTATTGATAGAAAAAGTTCTTCTAAGTTTGTGACCCCTGTGTTTCCTACCTGCCCGGTGTTTGTGCCCCCTAAAGGGGCCTCCGTTCTCCTGCCCCTTTTTGCATTTGGAGAGTCACCAAAGCTAGGTGTCTCAGTGTCTGTAGTTGAGGATTCTTCCCCTGATGTTATATAGTTAGACCCTGTCTTTTTCAAAATAGATCTTGGTCTATTTTTACGTGTAAAGGAGACATTCTTAGTACCATGGGCAAACCTAACACTTTTCTGTGATTCAAACTGTCTGCCTTTCAGTTGGAAATAAAGATTAATTTGGATCCTCCTGGGTGCTGGCTCTTTTATTTGTTCATCTATCTAGCTCACTTGCCGAGCACCAGCCTAACTTGCTAGCTCTCTTCTTGCTACATAAATGTAATGATTTCAGACAAACAGTTCTGTCCAGAGGAGCGGAACCTCTGCAGCTGTAGTAATTTAGAGATAAAGTAGACAAAGGATTATTAAAGAAATGAACTGTTAGCATTGTGCTTGATTTAGCCGTAGTATCTTGAATGTAACATGACATGTATATAACTGAGAGTAACCAAGGCCATGTTGTTTTCCCCAGGAAGTTTCACATAAAAATTGATAAATCAGCAATAATTCATGGGAAAGATGGTCAGCAGATGATGATGAAAAAGGTGGTAATCTGTTACGTCAGCATGGTAGGACATAACCAGTTTAAGAATGTATAAAAATGAAAGTATTTCCTGTTTCTGGTTAGACAAACTCTGTATTAGCACGTTTTTGTATCCTTGCTGCAAGATTAAAGTGCCTTAACCTAAACCTACCATGTTTTGATCATTTTTAAAGTATATTTTTCTTTTGACAGTTTGGTACCTCTCGCTCTAGGCCTAGGTCAGAATTGGGCCCAGTGGCATGCATCCGTACGGAGAAGAGGCCAAATCGGCTCTTCTGTTTTGAAAGACCTCCGGCTGAAATGTTGTTCGAAAGAGGCCAGCCACTGTTTCTGATCTGCGATTGGAGGACGAGTCAATGACCCAGTGGATCAACTCACAGAGGGTCAGGTAAGGAGGAATTACCTTGTTTCTGTTTTAAGATCAGGGACTAAGTACAGAACTGTTTTTTTTCAGGTAGATTTGCATGTGCAGATCTGGGACAGAAAAAGAGGTTACTGTTTTTGTCATAGATCAGGGGAAACAGAATAGGTGGGCAGTTATTCTAGATAAACTGTGAAAAGGTATAGATTTGTGGTACCACATGATAGAAAGGGTTACGTAACAATTTACAGCTTAGCTAAGACAGCAATGGGAAATCAGTGCACAAAAAGTTCCCGAGACCCGCCCCTAACTGAAGACGCAAAGTATATGCAATTACGGCGTGCCAATAATGTTAAGTACTACACCAAATGGGTTGATAAGTATAAATTCGAGGGTAATTTAGATAAACTTGCACTTATGAAACTTGTTAAACAGTTAAAAATAGACGCAAAAGGTCAACTAAAAAAGCAAAGACAATTAGGAGTCCCTCAGACGCATAGGTGGCTTGAAGAAGCAAATCGCAGGGAGCAGAGAATTAAAAATTCAAAGACAAAGTTCTTAGACAAAGAAGACAATAACTTTGTAATAGCAATGGCCCCTCCTCCACCCCTCCGCTTCTGTTACCAGAATATGAAGCAAGTGGACAAGCTGATCCACCTCCGCTATACCCAGCTGTTCCTGCAAAATCACAACTGTTTGTCAGGGATCCTATCGAGACCAGGTCTCAAACACGCGACCTGAGGAGGGAGATTGAGTTAAGTGAAATAAATAGAAAATCACAGGCTGTGAGTGAAGAAGAGATGTGTCCGCTCATAGAAGTGCCAAATCCTCAGGCAGGACAGGCAGGACAGGATACGACTCTTTTAGTTTATAGACCATGGACACCGGAAGATATCCTGAAAGCCACGGAGGGAATTCCCCACCCAAAAGTGAATTTTAGAAAATTTTTAGAAGACTTACAGGGTATGAGATTAAGTTACCATTTAAATGGAGAGGAAGTAGAAAAAGTAGTTAGGCAAATTGTGGTTCCAGATTGGCACATGATCAGTGGTGACTGGAATCCTCGTGACGCACAACTTAGACCACTCCCACATACTAATGCAGAACTGGATGGCAGAGTAAAAGGTCTGACAGATCTCTGAAAAGTGGAAGCCTAGGGCTGATTGGACTTGCATTAATCAATGCATTCAACAAGAAGGTGAAACAGTTGATAGATATTATACTAGACTGTTAAAGTGTTTTAATAATCACTGCGGAATGCAGGTACCAGAAAACCAGACACAAGATTCCCCATATGAACAACAGTTAAAGAATGCATTCTTGAAGGGTAGTATAACTCCCATTAGCAGCTTTATTACAAAGCAGATCATCGAACAAGTAGACTACAGCCATTACTTGAATATGCTAGGCATGCAGAAAGACATTTTAATAGTAAAAAGAAAAAGAAAAGTCAAGTATTTGCGGCAGAAGATGGGTCAGAATTATTTGTAGTACAAACTGGGAAAATGGGTAAGAAAAATACCCAGGGAAATAAACAATCTGACAAGCGATCAGAAGATTTCGAAGAAAGAAAGAAAAAAGGTGAATGTTTTAAGTGCGGGAAAAAAGGGCATTTAGCAAGGGATTGCAGGCTAAACAAGAAGGTGATTACAGAAAATTAGGAGGATGAGGAATGACTATATGATAGTCAGGAATCATTGGATGAGAATAAGCAGGAAAAGGTAAGTGCAAATATGATAGCAAGAGTAGAGGATGTGACACAAGGAGTAGAGGATGTACATGAATTCGCAGATATAGAAGAAGAAATTTTAGACCTAGCTCTATTGAGTTTAGAGCTTTACTTAGCAGACACGAAACCGGAAGTGGCGCTTCTGGTAGAAGGAAAGGAAGTTAAATTTCTGTGCAACTCAGGGGCTTCACGGACCCTGATACACCCTTCCAAGTTACCGGAAGATTCAGAATCACCAGATTATATACTAGTGAAAGCAGCTAATGGACAGCTGTATCGGGAGCCACTCTCCCATGACATAGCAATAACAGACCCCGTTTCAGGAATGACCCAGCAAATTAAAATTGTAGTTTCTGCAAAATGCTCAGTAAATCTTTTGGGTAGAGACTTGATGCAGATATTTGGCATAGCTGTAGTTCCAACCATGCAGGGTATGGAAGCACAGCAAAAAATGGATACTTTTGTAGTGCGACCGGAGGGTGAAACATATTATTGGTACAGCCAGGACTTAGTTACGACTGGTCCAGGGGCAGTAACCAAAGAACTGATGAACGTAGCCATCAGTAAGTCCCCCTCCCTCAACATTGACAAACAGCATTTGTTGCATTGTACTCTATATTACTGTAATAGACCAGGACCTGATAAAGATTATGAACAGGAATTGTTTCAGAACCATGCAAACAGGCTAGTATTGCAAAACTTGTACTGGGATGCAGAGGGAAACAGTGTAGCAAGCTGTTCATTGCCCCAGGAATTTTTAGCACTTTATAAATCTAATCGACTGCCACATGTTAGTTTAACCAAGAACAACAATTTGAAATGGGCAGACTTAGGTGAAAAAGTCACAAGGTGGGAAAAGCAGACAGAATTAGAGCTCTCCGAACAAGGAGTACAGAAACAGAAATTGAATTGGATAACACAGACACACCCAGCTGTGCACAGGCTAGTGAGAATAGCTGAGTATAACTCTTATTGAAAGAAGAGGAAAAAGCCTTGCGGGACATACCAGACATTCTCTGATCAGCAGGGAAATCAGATGTAGGACTTATACGAACAGCAGGACCAGTTACCATAATGCCAAAATCAGCATTTAGACCTCAGAAAAGACAGTATCCCTTGAGAAAGGATGCAGAGATAGGGATCAAACCTATAATAGCAGCCTTACTTAAGGAAGGAGTCTTAATAGAATCTCCCGATTCACCATGTAATACACCCTTATTTTCTGTCAGGAAAGCAAACGAAAAAAAAAAAAAGTAACCTCTGTTTCTTATAGCTCACTTTTGATGTTTTGCTTTTCTTTCTTCCCTATCTTACCATCTTTCTCACATTTTCTGATAAACAGGATGAGTGCTTTGATGTGCCCTCCAAAAATTCTGCTTCTGACAGTGCCGTGATGTATTATTTTGTCTAAGCTGTCATTGTATGTCACAGTTTGGTGTTTGTTTTGCACATTGTAGTGTCAGACTACCTTGGATAAAGAAGAAGAGTTAAATTATGAAGTAATGCATGACACCCATAATTTACAAATGGTAAGCCTTAGTGTCTTTCATTTTGAATAAAAGATGGATATATCATTTAAAAAGTCAAATCCCACTAATGCCATACAAATTTTCAGCATGTATTCATTATCATAATGTAGACAATAAAAAAGAAGAAATACACTCATTGAGATGAATAAATTGCTGGAAATAAAGGCGAAAATGTGTAAGAGCAAACACCAGTGGAATAAAACAGTGGCAGGAGTTATAAAAAATCATTTATTCGCTCATAAAATTAAAAAGGTAAGTGCTTTCACATCTGCTTCATCAGGCCTTCTATAGAAAATGAAGGAACTAGCATGCTTATATATGCAAACATCAATCAAAGTGAGGCAAACAGGTTGAACCAATCACTTGAAGCATTATATTAAACCAAGCATAAATATAGCATATGCATAATAAAAAACAATTAAACTAATAAAACAACCTGTATAGGAAGTAAAATCACTCAAACATTCCTGAAAAATGTGTCAATACACTTTCTGTACTGATCTACCATTGATCTGTTTGAAGCAAGTACTATAAAAAATAATATAAAATAATGCACTAATGTACATATAATATATATAAGAAATGTATATAAATAAAAACTGTATATAATGGCATTATGATAAACAAAACTGCACTGTCAACTAAAATTTGGACTAAAACAAAAAGATATATAGAAGCAAAAAGTAGTTCCCCGGGATTCATGAAGCTCAGCGTAAGGATGGCGTTAGGCTTGCGCCGACTGTGCGGCGTAGAGATGGAGCAGTAGCGCCATATGCATATTAATGCAGGTGCACTGCCGCCACATCCACGTGCATAGGAAATGTGCGAGAGTGCATAGGGCGTGTCGAAGTGCCGCACGGAGGTGTGGACATGTTGGCTGTTTACGAGCAACCTAAAATGCTGAATATTACAGCCTGCCTCCAATAGTAATCACACCTGTCAGTGTCCATGGATACTGAAATGTATGCAAAGCATGCAAGACAGTTTTGCGAACTCAAAAATAAGAAGCAAACACAAATGCACGTAGCTGAATATTGAGTCCCAATCCCTTGAACAAATGACATTTAAAACACCATGCCCTTATTCTATTGTAGTTGATAGTTATACCAAGTGGAAGCGAAACGCACCATGTTAGTGCGCTGCTAATAGCTAAGTCTAGCCCAATGGTTAGGGTTACCACCTGTCTTACATTGTGAGGGACAGTCCCCCTCTGGGCAGTTGTGTCCATACCAAAACCATTATAAATGTAAAATATCCTGCGATCATAGGACATAATTATGTCCCACATGTTATGTAATAGCCACATACAATAGTTATTTCCGTATGTAACATACCTACATGTTACAAGAAATAGAATAAACAAGTAAATGGAACAGAAGAAGCAGCTAAACTGCTACAACAATAAGCTTACATTTAGGCATAAAACAAAAGTGCTATCTGTTGTACTGACCATGGGTATGTGTTGGTCTGTAAAATCTGATGTGTGTCCCAAATATATCCCATCCTGGCCATATGAAAAGGTGGCAACCCTACCAATGGTCAGAGCATTCGCCCAAAATCTGCCCATTTGTGGTCCAAGGCGTCCTT
>NC_056730.1:87870242-87920242 GCF_019279795.1 Protopterus annectens | reverse complement strand
CAGTGAGACATACAGACATGCAATAAAGGCAAATACACCACTGCTTTCCAGATACACCACTGCTTTCCAGACCACTGGCAAGAAACTACCAGTAGGAGAGATCTGCAAAGTCTACACTTTAAACATGGATCACAGGGTCCCTTGTGGGACACCAAAAATTTGCCTTGTAGGTGAACCATTAATGATTGACGCAATCAGGATGTAGCTGTACACGGAACAGTAGGTTGTGCAAGTCTGATAACACATGGGTTGACAAAACGTATGACATGTGCCCCGAGACGGGGAGAGTGGGCTGTGTGTAGGGGTGTGTTCATACCCCAGCTGTGCTCACAGTAAGGATGAGTGCTGTAGAGTGGTGTCAGGTACAGGAGTCATGGGTATGCAATAATGGGCCTAAGTGTGCAGGTGTGTTGGTTGGCAGAGAATGTATTAGGCCCTCCCCATGGAAGTAATTAATATTCCTATGTGTGCATAGCAGACGCCCATACCTCCTAAACAGTAAGAGCACATCTACTGGATAGTCCGTAAACATTTGGAGGAACACATAGGGACTATATCAGTGAAATCTACCCGATTATCATGGATGTATCTAACACAGTCCTAACTAAACCCTTCCAGAACTAGTGATATTAGGTCAACAGGTGGCAGAATACACGTAATGACTAATGACCTCATGTATGAGTCATAAACAGCATGTGCCTCGACAAATGTGTATGAATACATATGCTCTGGGACTGTCAGTGTGTCAGGTTAATAGTACCAATCAGCTAAATGTGTCCCTGAGGGTGTTATGCAGTGTCCCTGATTCAGTGTTCATTCTCCCCCATTTGTATATGAGATCTGCTAGTGACGGAAAGCATATATTCCTCTGACTACCTTAGGTCGATGATAACATAATAGGTTGGGGCTACCACCTGTTCACCTTTGTGAGGGACACTCTCCTTTTGGCAGTTGTGTCTTGCAAAATAAATGTTATTATAGCACATGGCCTGTGATTTAGGGCAAAGAATCCATATATTGTTTGTAGTGGTTGCATAAAACAATTATGTTGTATCTGAAACACCTAGATGTTGTAGGAAACAGTATTAGCAACTATAATGCTACAAGAATAACCTTTACTTATGCAAACCGGTGAAGTAGTCTATTTTCTATTGGCTGTGGGTATGTGTTGCATTGCCAAATCTGACATCTCTACATATAGGTCCTATAGGACTGCCACCTTTCCAAATGGGCAACGTGGGACCTGCTCCATAGAAATGTCAGCCGTACCAGGTCAGAACATACCTACAGCCGTGCATAGCACAGAACTATACGTATTAGCACAAATAAAAGCTTAAGTCTAGTAGCAGTCCAGTTGCTTATGCTACTTCACATAACATATAGAAGTGTCATATATACAAAAACTGTTACATGCAACTATTAGAGAAATGTAAAATATAATATTGTCCTGTAATCAGGACATTTGCTATGTCTTGATTATTTTCGCATGACACATACGCCTAAGGAGGGACTGTCCCACGCAAAGTGGGACAGGTGTTAATCCTAAAGTCTCACCATGGCTAATTTAAAAGGTGGGAAACCTACAATAGGTATGTGGTAGCATGACTCAGCAGACGCATATGGGTCCCAAAACACATTTGCTTGTCTGCATTGCAGAGTATCGGTTCCCATGTATCAGCCAAATGGGAGCAGATTGTATGAGGAACATGCATACAATATGATTAACTCACTGGACAGGCCACAGATTCCGTACAGTCGAATGCCATGCCGACGCCTAATGGTCAGCCATACCCGATACTGTAGTCATGTAGTCTGATGTAATAGGCATCATAAGGGATTGCACCCACCCAGCGTGAGTGACACATGCAAGCACCAATGTCGGTGCATGTGCAAGTGCGAGAGCGAGCAGGTGTAAGCGTGTTTGGCTACCAGTATGCAGGTTTTGCACTGGTAAAGAAATGTGGAGTCTAACCAAGTGTAAGAAGCTGTAAACAGAGGTCAGCAGTGCTTAACACCATGCAAACCCACACACAACCACTCTCAACTGCTTCAATGTGCCTTACTCACTCCGTATCCAATGGGCTCGTTCTGTCCGCAAACAAATAACCATCCTTTGCACGTGTTGGTAGCAACACCCTGTGCACACATCTAATGTGAATTACCAATACACCATGGCAAATATACAGACAATAGACAGTACCACACACATATCATACAGCAAGTCATCCAACAGTATAGCAATGTACCGGCAGTTATGTCCGGACCACTGGTGTTTACAGACCTGGCCGTCTTGTGTTTACGTGTGTCAGCATGCCCTGTATGACTATTCTGCATGTTGTTGACTAACATTGCCATCATACCTTCATGTGTTGAGCATACCCAGTATGGTCAACTGTATCGCATGTGTTACATGTCCAAGTAGTCAGTACTGTGGTGCCGACCTCTGCGTTGTACACTGACAGGTGGCATGCTGTGTCTGCAGGGTATCCATCGGTCATGTGGCATTGACTGTTGCTACATTTCTGCACAGCGTGGGGGAACATCTGACTGTATCCACATTCCTACACAGCACCTGGGGGGGTGCACCTGACTGTTACATGTGTACGTTGGAAGAGGGGCACAGCTGAGACTTGTACACTTTTGCTTCTACTGTACTGGTATGTCATGTACTCTCATTTCAGTGTATAGACCTAACTATTGTGCTGGCTAGAGGCATACCAGTGTACTCCAGATCTTAGCTTTAATTTCCAACATATTAGTCTCAGATGTCCTAGCCTTCACAATCTACATCCAACTGCCTGGCCTGCTGTAGTCTGTCTGTGTGGGTCTGTGGGGGTGGGAGTCATCCATTGGGCATATTCAGAGGCCATAGTACAGCATTTGTCTGTGTTGGTCTACACCTGTCCAGCTGGTTGAGACTTGTGTGGGCTGCTCAGCCCATTACCCACAGTGGGTTATGCCACCCTGTGTACTATTGGCTACTATGGTGACCCCTGTATGTGCTGCAGATGTCATGGTGCCACTATGGACGTGTACTGTCCGCTGCCTTAACATTCAGCCACCAAATTCCCTTGCATGCTCACATCCATACCATAGCTACAGGTATCAACACATTCTAATACAACTGCCTATTACTAGGTTGATTGACTTACCTTAAGGGTGTGCCAGACCTGAGAATGGTGCTGGAGGGCTGCCTATGTTGGATGCATACAGTGCACTTCCTATACATGGCTGAGCACAGGTAGTGTCATGTTTGGCATCCCTTTTACTGTCTGTGCAAGTCAGAGAGGGTGACATTCCCTGGGTATCTACTGTGTCAGTGCATATGCTATGCATTGCCTCTTTGCCAAGGCCAGGTCATACTGGGCACGCCTCCTTCCGCCTACTGGGTCCAGCTGAGGTTGTTCCTTCTCCGAGTCACTCTGTGCCTGTACAGGCATTGACATAGGTGGGGGGCTGTGTGGCCCGGCCCCATGCTGTTCCTGCTGCTGCTGTTTCCGCAGGATCATATTGTGTAGCATAGCACATACCATAACAATTTGGGTACAAGTAGCTGGTGAATACTTCAAGGCTCCACTGGATGTGCCCAGACACCGGAACCGTGACCTGAGCATCCCAAACACACACTCTATTATATGTCTTGCCTGTGCAAGTGCCTCATTATGGCATAGTTGTTCAGGTGTGTGTGAATTTCTGATAGGTGTCATCAGCCATGGCTCCAGTGGGTACCATGCATCCCCCACTAGGTGACCGTAGGAGATGTCCATACTGGCAAAGCTGTGGTACAGCTGTGTCAGATGCCATATATCGGAATCATCATAGCTTCCAGGGCAGCCAGCACACACATTCAGTATAATGCCCTGGGCATCACATACAACCTGGCAGTTGATGGAGGGGATGCCCCTGCGGTTAATTTTGGCCCTACCCTGCTCACTGGGTGGTGCTTTGATGTGTATGTGCATGCAGGCTATAGCACCCACTACTGCAGGGTAGTCTGCCATTTGGTGGAAAAGATGCATATTGCTGGTCAACACCTCACGTGTGTTGAGGAAATGTACATGCTCACTGGCATGTGGGGACATGGCATCCAGGAACTGGTGGAATACTCGAATGCAGATGCCTGTGAGATCCCCATAATATCCCAAGTTATGCTTTGGAGGTACCTATGGCTAGTATAACTAGGCCTACACATACCTTGGTATCCACTGGGATGGGTTCCCCTTGGCCTGTTCGATGTGTCAGGTGTGGCTGGCACAGCTCAACAATCTGCTGTAGGGGGTCTCTGTCCACCCCATAGTGCTCCACTATCTCCAGCTCATATAGCCCCTGGAAGGTTACCCTGGGTCTGCAGTCTTCTCTGTCTCCTCACTGACGGTTGTTTGGCAGCATTCACATCCTCACCACCCTCAGCCTCCTGCACATGTTGGTCTATGTTGCCTGCTGCTGCCCTTCCCATTTCATTGGATTGTGTTGTAAAATTTCCCCACATGTATACACCAGTGGTGTAGAGTGTGGAAAAACCCGAGGGTATGGTGCCTGCTCACTTTATCATAGTGTCCTGGGCCGGGCTGGGCCTGTAATCTGCTGATTGTGATAATTATCACCTGTTTGCCCAGCTTGTTCACCTTGACTACTCTCCTACTGCTGTTGTCCCTCCCAATTGCAGTAGGCAGGTATAGACACACCCCTAGCTTAGGTGTGCTAAGCCAGGAGCAATTCTGAGAAACAGGGCTCCAATGTACGTACAGTATGTCTGACACCCCCCCATGCTTTCACCTATATTCAAGTCCTGCACCCGGCTATCTATACACATACACTCTTGGGATCTGCATCACACCCTGGGGATAAATGGGATTCACTATTTTCCACCTCATTTGCATAGTATTGTCTTCTAATGTATAGTTACATGAGCCATACTGAGCCTCCCCAAAAATAACCACTGCTTACTGTCGTGCAGACCCACACACAACTGGTTAAAAGTGCCTTACTATCACCGTATTCGATGTCCCTTGTTCTACACAGCAATAAAACCACCTGCCTCTGCACGGCTCGAACCAAGGACCCTGCACACCACAGACAATGTGCTTTACCACTAAGCCATGGCAGATATACATACATCTGAGGTTATCACATATAGATCATCCAGCACAGGTATTCAACAATATAGGACATGTATTCCATCATGTAAATTTATGTGTTCTAATGTCCACACACACACACACACACACACACACACACACACATATATATATATATATATATATATATATATATATATATATATATATATACACATATACATATGTAGATATAGAATATATATCTCAACAGTGGACCATGTGACACCAAAGCATTAGACAAGAATGAAAAGGAAACCACATGCACCTCCTGCATTATGTACTGGTGTTAATATCAAGGCAAGTGTATTTCTGTGTGTCACTCGGGTTCAGACTGTATTAAGGGTAAGATCAGGGCTGCTGACATTACTCACCACACCTATTGCCGAATGTATGTGTATGTCTTGCCAACCCAGTCTCTTGGCTGATTGTGACATTTATGGCCACTATATAGGAAAACAACAAAACATGCTCCTCAACACATCCTGGAGCTAGCCACTCACAGACACCAACACATAGGATATGACTGCCAAACACACACCCCTGTCATGCCTTGGAAACGAACACCTACCTGTCTATTCTATCACACTACAGAATTATGCAGTTACAGAACGCACTACCAAGATTACTGGGACAAAACACTCCCAGAGGTGTACTTCTAGGTGGGTGACATCATCAGCAATGGAAAGGTTGGCAATAGGGATTGTATGGAGTGTGAGCAGTCTAAATGCATTATCCTGTGCCCAGGCAGACAGAGACACACACACAAATGTGGCATGGCTGGGATTAGAACACAGACCTAACTACTTTATCACACTACAGCATTATGCAGTTACAGAATGCGCTACCGAGATTAATGGAACACAACACTCCTAGAAGTGTACTTCTAGGTGGGTAACATCATCAGCAATGCAAAAGTCAGTGATAGGGATTGTATGGAGTGTGAGCAGTCTTAAAGCATTATTCTGTCCCCAGGCAGATGAAAACACACACAAACACAGTTGGCATGGCTGGGATTAGAACACAGACCTAACTACCTTATCACACTACAGCATTACGCAGTTACGGAACACGCTACTGAGATTACTGGCACAGCCACTCCTAGAGGTGTACTTCTAGGTGGGTGACATCATCAGCAATGGAAAAGTCAGCGGGAGGGATTGTATGGAGTGTGAGCAGTCTAAAAGCATTATTCTGTCCCCAGGTAGACAGAAAGACACACACTTGGCATGGCTGGGATTAGAACACCGACCTAACTACCTTATCACACTACAGTATTACATAGCTACAGAATGCGCTACAGAGATTACTGGGACACAGCACTCCCAGAGGTGTACTTCTAGGTGGGTGACATCATCAGCATTGGCAAAGATGGCTATAGGGATTGTATGGAGTGTGAGCAGTCTAAAAGCATATTTCTTTCCCCAGGCAGATGGAGACAAACACATGCCAGTGGTGTGATCAGTACAACTGCCTATCTACGGACCACTATTACAATACTACATAGATACGAGCCATGCCACAGACACTACACCTTTCAAGACTGTCAATATGACCTTCTAGGAATGCGGATATTGACATGGATGCTGGCAGTTACGATGTACACACCTGTGAACCAGTGTGTTAAATGTAGGAATCCATCCTGAAGAGGGGTATGGCCATCTGTTGACTGGACGACTACTATCGCTATACAGGGTTACAATAACCATGCCCATACACATAGAGGCACATAACCGACACAAGGTGTCACAGGGCATGCTCACACACTTAGTAGCACAAGGCCGTTTGGAATGCACTATGTGTCCATCTACACAACGTTATACTTATTTTATTTATTTATTTACATTTGTTGACCAGGAGTGTCTGACTGGATGTAGGTCCATTTTCAGCAGAGGCCCGGGGAGAAAAGCTCCACAGTTAAAATAAACAAGCAGTAGTTACATTGGATTACATAGCGATTAACAATTTAACATAGCAATTACTTACAACATATTTACAGATGAAGAGCATAGTACATCAGTAGACAACTAGAATATTTATCTGTGAAGTACATAACAGACATTAACAAATGTTACAATGAGAAGTTCCTCCTGTATAATAAGTACTAGGCTTATGAGCATCTGAGCTTGCTATAATCAAGGTAGTTAGTGGAGTGGAAAGAAAGGTAGTGGTTGGATGGGGTGGGTGATATTAGAGTGGGAGTTGCAAGGGCATAGCCAGCATGTTTTTAGGTGCACTTTTAGTAAAGTTTTGAAGTGAGTGCATGATGGTACAGCGGTAATTGTGGGTGGAAGCAAATTCCATATTTTGGCTATGGTGCAAGAGAATAGTGCTTCACCAGCAGAGTTATTGGCTTTAGTGAACTGCAAGTGATTTGTGTTACTGGATCTTAGTGGTCTCGTGGTGCGATAGGGTCGGAGTAGATTATGGAGGGATGGGACATTAAGTGGATGGTTTACTAGTTTGTGGGCGAGTGAGAGTTGATACCACTGAAGGAGGTGAGAGAGTTCAAGCCAGCCCAGTTCAGCAAGTGAGAGACAGTGGTGACTACGGTAGGATACCCCTGTGGCAAATTTGGAAATTTTGTTGTAGCCGGTCTCTAGCTTGTTTAGATCGCATTACCTTAGGTTGGTATATATTGGAGAGGCATAAAGTAGGGTGAAGATAAGATGGGAATTTGCTATTGAAATCGTTGCTGCTTTGGTGAGAAATTACTTATTTCTGTATAACGCTCCTAGTTTTTTGTGGACCTTTTTTATGGTCATGGATATGTGAATGTCAAATTCTAGTTTATTGTCTTTTTCCACTCCTAGCAATTTGGTGTGTTCAGTTGGGTATATAGTGGTGTTGTCTTTTGCTGTGATGTTAAAGTGAGAGTTGTTTTGAGTATGTTTGGTGGGTTGGAAGATGAGTAGTTTAGTTTTGTTTGGGTTGAGTATTAATTGGGCATTGGATAACCAAGTTTCAACAGAGGAAAAGGCTTCCTGTGTGACTTGTTGCAGTTTGGGTAGGGACTGGGCTGAGCAGATGAAGGTTGAGTCATCTGCTTATTGTATGAGTGTGCCATGTTTGGTGGCAGAGGCTAGATTATTGGTGTAAACAGAGAAGAGTAGGGGTCCAAGGATGGATCCTTGGGGAACCCCTATGGAGACAGGTAGTTGGGGAGATATGTCATTCTGCCATACAACGGATTGTTGGCGGTCAGACAGTTAACTCAGAAACCAGTTGGTGACTGATTGAGAGAAGTATGAGTTATTGAGGACAGAGATAAGTTGTTTGTGTGGGACCATGTCAAATGCTTTAGATAGGTCTAGGAAAGCAGCAGAGGAGAGATAGCCATTGTTTTTATGCTGAAGGATAGTGTTAGTAAAGGAGAGTAAGGCAGTGGTGGTGCTATGGTTTGGTTGGAAACCATGCTGAGTACTGGTACTGGGCACACTCACACACTTAGTAGCACAGGGTTGTTTTGTATGCACTCTGATTTTAAACACGGAAGGGCACAGAGGCCATGCTATTACAGTTAGACGTAAATAACACATTGTAATGGACTTCAGTGTCGATAGTTGTCATTGTTAGCAGGAACGCTGCACTACATATATCTGACACCGGTCTTCTATACAATGTCTGCTGATGTCTATCACCTTAAATGTACCAATCTAAACCTGGCACACTAATACCACCCATGGTGATGTCCTGCCAGGAATGGCTAGTTCGCCTATATACTGCCATTCATAGACGAATGTCCTGAGACCAGGTTAACACCCTGACACCTAGAGGACAACTGCATTGTATTTGTATGCTAAACAGTGCAAGATTTGTAGTGTTCATAATCACAGCTGCCCAATGTAGATCCAACAGTGGGGAATACTGACATCTGTGCAGTGAGGAACACCTGGCTGAAGGCTCAGTTGTGCATAATATCACTACCACTGTATACCTCAGATGCAGACATGTGGGCCATAACAGTGGTACGGACCGCTCCAGGTGGTGGTGTCCCCACGTACATGAAGGCCACTCACATGTACTGACCAGTACACTCTCAAAAGGCATCACAGATGTGTCCGGTGCAGATCACAGTGTCAAATGCTGCATTCTAGGATGTAGCCCTCAGACATCACCATGTCCTTGGACCAGCAACACACATCCATACATGTGGTAGAACATATATTAGTACAACACTATGTGACCCATGACCAGTGGACTGTACCTAGCTCTACATCAACTGTACAGACTACCCATGTACTGACACAGTTGCATCATGTGTTATGCAATGCAATGATACCACTGTTCGTAACCAGGTCAGCTGTACACATAACAGGGGCCCTGGGTTGTATACAGCTGTAACAGATGACTGTTGCTGTACACCAGTAAACACCCTCATGTTTGGATATGACATGCATGTACCTGCCATGGATATGTACATGCCACACACACACACACACACACACACACACACACACACACACACACACACACACACACACCACATATGTACATAGCATAGCTGTTGCTGTCCTTCATGCAGACAGGTGGCTACATCAATTACACACATGCACATGGAAGGTAGGTCCATGGCTGTTGAATGCTAACAGTACATAAGGTGTGATATCAATGTTGACTGAGTTAACATTCCCTCTGTACTGGTTACCCATGACAACTATCATATCATGCAACAGTCCATGTGTCATGTATGTCATCACACATGTCCAACAATTGCAATGCCTACAAACATGGCTAAATGACAGGAATGTAGGACCTACACACATGTACATGTAGTGGTGTGCGTTCAGCTACCATGCATGTACAGTAGATGATATTTGCAGGTGATGTGTGTCTTACTACAACATGCAGTTGCAATGCAGCCCCATCATTGCCAACTGTATATGGTGATATAATGACAGTACGGCAAGATGTACATCAGGACGGATGTGTGGACATAATTAAGTGGTGGGCCATCTTTGCAGATGGATGTTTGCTGAAGACAGCTCACAGGTGTGTCACAAGCCATCCTACAATAACATGTGCAACCACTAAGCTATGTTTCTGTTAATTGAAGGGGAACACATACAATGTACGCAGTGGTCAGGATGTCACTGACTGTAAATCACTTGACACCTGTAACACTTAAGACCTCCCATGTGCAAATATCAGCACAATTGCCAAAGGTAGCATCAGTACACATTGTAATGCAGGCAATACTGCTGCATGTCTGTCATATGTATCATAAGATAGCAGGTGTTTGATTCACAGTACTGCCATGTGTGTTTGCTTGTGCGTCCATATGTGCCACGTATGGTGGGGAATACATCCCAATTGCTACTCACACTCCTGTACACTGTTGTAGAGATCTGTACATACTGCAGTGTAGAAAGCAAGACATAGGCAGAGGTGGGGTGTGTATCACACATGTGAGCTATCTGTATGTGCATGACATAGGTACATTCAATTGTGGACTCCACAGTGTGTGTGTGTGTGTGTGTATGTATGCCTGCCTGGTCCATGGAGTGAGGATGTATGTTACCATAATGAACAGATAGGATCCCTAACCCCTCCAGGTGATGCAATCTACTACCCTGTTGATGCTGTCGATCTTAGGCATTACTGACTACCTGCACATGTGTATTCTCTGTGTCACGTCATGTGGTCGCAGAGTACTGTAATGGTGATTACCACATAGGCAGGGGTCCTCACCTCAACACTATCAAGTGTTTGTGTGTGTGTGTGTGTATGTGTTACAGTGTTTTTGACCATGTGAGTGTGGGTGTGTTACTTTTGTCTGAATACATGTATGCGGATACGTGTGTGTGTGTGTGTGTGTGTGTGTGTGTGTGTGTGTGTGTGTGTTTGTGTGTGTGTGTGTGTGTGTGTGTGTGTGTAGTTGTGTGTTCTCATCCTGTAATTTGCATGTGTATTACTGCTACACAGTGAGGCCTTAAGCAATCAACTGGCCTCTACCCTTGTCATCAGCTAGACTGCTATATAAACTCCCTGCCCATTGTAACTGTACCTGTGATGTCACCAGGCATGGATGTCATGTCTCCAGCCACTGTAGCTTAGTACACAGCTCCCATGCTCCTGGATCAGTAGATGTGTAGACATCTTTGGAATGTCAGCCTTTCTAACAGAGAGGTTGAAGTTACGAATAGCATGGTGGTATTGCCATATATACCTGTGAGCAGTCCACATTTACACATGGGAAACTGCAAACACTGGCACTCAACGGCACTTGTAATTAGACCTGAGGGAGGGAAGCAGGACATCATTACCAACATGCTGTTACTATTGTTACCAAGACACCTACTGTGAACAGAAAACAATGCATTCTAAACCTGTACTACATGGTATGTCTGCTGCATGTCAACACTACATAACAATTCTAATCTACACTTATCTCCCTATTCTGTTCACCCTGTGCATCAGACCATATCAGCATGTCCCTGCACCGATAGTGTGGATGACAGGGATGCGGCACAGGCATCATCATATGCACAGGGTGATAATGTTTGCCAGGGGCCTAGGCTGCACCAGTGGTTGACATCATGTGTGTGGGTTAGGGCCTGTGATCTAATTGGCTGTGTGTGGTTGTTATGCATGTAAATGTTGCGGAGACCTACAGATATTTCTGGTGTGTGCGTGTATATGTGCACTGAGTTCTGCCATGTGTCTGGCCTACAAAGGGGTATTATTGACAGCTCCAGACTGCTCAGACCAGGTTTTACAGCTCACGGTGTCCGGCCATGGCCACATGACCTGTGCCTGCCAGGGGCTGCACGGGCACTACCAGGCAGAGGTGCAGATTGGGTACTGTCCGATGACATATGTCCACTGGAACCGTGTCCCCACTGGGACCATCCAGGGCCATGGGCATGTGGCCTGCTGTGTCTTGGTGTGGACAGCGCAGCATCAGCTGCACTGCTGCTACTGCCACTATGGGAGTGGGCATGTGAGGTAGCTCATTCACGTAGACCTGCACCAGGTGATGTAGCTGGCCTACATCCATGTGCCCTACGCTTCACTCCTACCAGATGTTCCAGCACAGACAGCTCACGCTCGCGGATTGTCATACCACTGTCAAGGATTCCAACCATGTCACCCAATCGTCTGTTCAAAACCTCAGCAATCTGCTGTTGAGCATTTGCCAATGCCTGGATGTTGTCATTTAAAGAATGCACAGCAGCCCTCTGAAGCCTCTGCCCTTCTCTGTTCTGCCATTCAACACATGCCTGTGCCACCATTGCAGCCTGAAACATGTGTCTAGTGACACCAGCTGCAGCGCTCTGTCCTGCAGGGGCATGTCGGCCAGAGGTCCTCCTATGAGCAGCACTGACCACATGCCTATGTGGCCCATCTCCAGTCCTTTGCCTGACACCATGTGTGAATACACACCTTCCGTAGCCACCACACTTTCCTGTTCCAAGCTACCACACGCCAACTGCCCTTCCTCTATGGCCACTGGTGATGGGGTATGTGTTGGCATGAGATCTGTGTGCAGGGATGAGGGGGGTCTAGGTGGAATGGCAACCAATGGCACAGATTCAGCCGCTGACAACCCTGCCTGTGCCTCAAGCATATGTTCATCATCACTGCTAGAGTCTGTGGTGACACTAACATCAGATGGACCGCAGGAGGGTAACGCACCTACATCACCTGTGAAGGCAAACAAAGACTATACATTACAATGCAGACACACAGACACACACACACACACACACACACACACACACACACACACACACACACACACACCATGCATGTGATTTGACAGAAGGCATGCAACATGCATGTGATACAGCAGGCGGCATGCAGCTCAGACAATAATAGTGGCAGTTATCATACATCCCTGGGTTGCACACAACAGCATGCTTGTGTCATAGCAGAAGCCATGCATTTCTCACAATCATGGTAGTAAGCATGCATCCCTGAGTTACACCATGTGGACCAGCACAGGTTAACAGTACACATGGCTGATGTGTGGCATATGACCTTGACATTAACATGTAGTATGACATGTAATCTGCTGACGTGTGCATTGACATGCATACATGTTTAACACAATGGTGTCCTGTCACGTCTACAGTGGGGTAATGGTGTCACATTGCAGTGTTGTCTGTCTGCCCTACAGATAAAATGCACATTTAGCAGATATGCATGACCACTAAAGGGTATTATGAGGCATCTATATTGCTATACAGTGTGAAGTACAGACACACTGCCATTGCATGGAATCATGAGGCGTCTCTATTGCTATACAGTGTGAATTACAGACACAGTGCATAGCCATGACTGTGTGCATACACAATACATATATACTGTGGATTGTGGCCCACGTCGCTGAGGTGTATACACACTAAACCATGATGTGAAATGTGTGACACAGGTCACCGAAGGCCATACGGATGACACCCCTGCACATCTGCAAACATATTTTAGCTGCCTGGCATCCATGTCCAAACATGGCCGACTTGTCAATACACCATGTCTCACATGACATTTGTGTACGACACACACGAGGTGCATGGCTGACAGTGATGTCCAACAGCAGCAAGGGAAATGTACTGCATCTGTGGCCTGATGTGGTTGTCTGTGTCTGTAAGTGGATGCTGTACAGGTGACTACTATCATGCTGTGACACAGTCATGATATTCAACACATCTTATGTGGTCGAATGATGTTACACCTCCACAAGCTGTGCACAGGCCTGTAGGATGTCCAGTGTTCCCCATCTGCAATATAACCATTCAAAAAAGGCTATAGTTGTGCCATGCGTAGCCAATGTACAACAGGGTGTACACACAAACACATCACAGCTACTGTGTGTTGCTACATGTCTCTGGCCATCCTCCATGGCCATGTGTGAACATGTGTTGGCAAATTAGTTGTGATGGCCATCTATCTCACATGTCTGTATTGTCCCATATGACATACACCCATAGATGTCATATACTCCACTGTCCACAGGGTTATGTAGACAAAGGGTTGTATGTTTGATATGTGGATTATGTTTTATGGGATAGTGAGACAATGTTGCAGCCAGCTCACTACATGTCATGGACATGTCATTTGGCACATCACAATGTGTGCACTCATAACAGGGGCATAATCCACAATGGTGAATCTTGTGGGCTGCCCATACTCCAGCTCACTGTGTAGTACTATTTGTGGACCCCACATGTGTAGTTCTGATGTGTAGTACATGTTCCTACATTAAACAACACCTCCACCATTGTATGCACAGCTGTCCACACATCTAGCAATGACAGTTTCTGAGGTTTCATGTTGGTGTTTTACTTAGTTTATAAGTATTGCACATGGGTAGCCATTGTGATGGATTACAGATGCGACCTGTATATTGTGACCGGACCATACATTATGTGTACATGTGTTAACTGGCCACATGGCAAATAGATCTGTGCATTAACATGCCTGATACTTATGACTGTCTCACCTGCAATGGCCTGCTGTCTTAGCGGAATGCCAGAGGTACCTATATAGGGGTGACACAGCAGTATGATCATTATCCACACCTGTATGACAGCTACAGGGTGAAATGTGCATGTTAACACATTCGCCAGTACAATAGGATATATTATGGAGTATGCACATGTGTGCATATACAGAGTAGCATACTATAGTATGTGGCATGTGTGTATACATGCCTTGCATATGATGTTACATTACATATTGTACAGTGACACATGCAACTATATGGGATATAATAGTTATATGTGCAGTAGTGAATTACCAGGCAACTCCAGGCTCGGTGGTTGAGAGACACCCACCTCCACGATGTCAGCTAAGGCTTGTGGATAGTGTTTTGATGGTGTCCCCAGGTTGGCCAGTAGCTCCTCGGTATATGTGAGTGGGGGCTGGATTGGTGACTCACCACCTGTTGCACCTTCTTCCTTGGCAATTGCATTTGCACTCTGTTTCTCACGTCTGATCAGGTCTGTGCAGTGTCTACGCACCTGCTGGTATGTGCGGTTATGGCCACCCCCATCATTACCCTCCTGCAAAGTTCCTGCCACAGGTCATCCCACTGCTGTGCATCCTGTGGCACATGGCTAAACAGGACATCATAGTTGTCTTGGAGGTAAGGTATAAGGGCCTCATCCTCCAAGTGGGTATAGGCTGGGAGCTTTGCTCGCAGCATACCTGGAAGACATAATGATGGAGACAGGTCACAGTATCTCAGAGAAGCACAGAGATACAGCTGCACATACATGTATATGACATTTATTACATATAAATAGTTGTCTTTGAAAATCTTCATGACACTGACACCACTGACATCTTTGAGTCACACACATGACACCCAATGAGGATTGGATATTATCGCCATATATGTGTATCATCTGATTACATTGCTCATACTCCATGTGGATGCTGTCTTGATGTGGGGATGTCTGTTTGCCTGTACTGGTGTTCTTACCTATCAGTACATGCCTGGATGTGTCCACATTAATGATGTTGACCTTGATGCTGTGTATATGTCACATATAAACACATACAGTGCCTTAACGGACATGACGTAACAATGCAGACATGCACACGGAATCCTTTACATGCATGTGTTTTGCCATATACATCTACATGGCACTGTACAGCCATTCAACATCCTGCCATGTATCGCCTGTGTTGCACATGTGATACACATGAGATACTGGCTAGCCTGATGGTATTTGCAGGGATGGTTATCAACTATAGCATGTACGGCCAAGGTCATCCAGTAGTCTGTATGCCCTGGGCCATGTATGAGCCTAGGATGTAAGGTTATCTAGCTGTAGCCGACAGCCATGTTTCTGGCGCCAGGTGAAGCAGTGCCGCATAACTGATCCACACGGTTAATGATACATCTACAATGCGGTCATCACACCATCTCCGACAGAGGTGAAATGTGCAGCTTTGCTGGACTGGGTTGCATAGTATGGCAAGAGTATATAACGTGTATGGCATAAGGCTCTGTCCAGCATGTGGCGATTCTTGTACTAGGAATGTGGATGTCCATGATGTATGTATTTCAGATCGGGATATGTACGTGTAGCATGTCCAACATCACAGTGTTGGACATGTCTTTATGCAGGGTAGGCATCATGCTACATAGTGGAGATGAGGGGTGTGAAGGCTGGTGTTGGCCATCTAAACATGGCCAATACCCCTTAAAGGTGATAGGTGATCTGATATTGGTCACTTGAGTGATGAGTATGGCTGTACAATCATCTCCATGTTCATGGATGGCACCCTGTCATGACTAGGGTTGCCTCTTATGACTACCTAATAGGCATGGTGATGTCACTAGCTCAGGGAGGTAAACTGCACAGCAGCGTCCCTTACACACAGTGTCCATTATGTTGACCACTGCCTAGGTGGTAGTTCATGGGTAGAGGGTTATTAACCTAGCAGTGACAATGCAATATGCAGCTGTCAGATTGTGCACAAATGTCACACACCTCACCCACAAAGCCCCTTCTGTATGTTGTCTACAACACTGAGTCAGCTATTGCTCCTAGGTCATAGCCATTCACATACTTACATAGGCAGATTCCTCCCATTTGTCTGTGTGGTATGGGCTACAATGAGGGGAGTACAATGATTTAACTCTGTTTTACTGTAGCTAGCACTGGTGTGATATGCACATATTACTCAGACACCTCTTGTAGTGTTGGTTCTGTCAACAGTCCACTGGCAGAACACTCCTGTGACATACAAATGTACATTTAGTATACTGAGTGTAGGGGGGACACAGTATGGGTGATGATGTCCTATGACCTGTCACAGGTATGATATGCAGTGTGAAATCATCCGTACTGTCATATACATCTGTACTGCTAACAACATATATGTTGATTAAGGTTCATGGACTTTCAGACCAGACTCAGCAGGGTAGTAGTGCAGTGCCTCCCATTATGAGTGGTGTCTCCACTTTGTGGGTTGCGATAACTGTTGGTGTGCACCATTCAGTGTTTTCACTGACTGACATGAAGCTATGTTTTACATGATGTGTATGTGTAGAGCAAACTGTTTTGCCATATGTGTATGATACAACCAGGGATGTGGACAGGTCCCGTGCAGTCTGAGTGCACCTTGTACCATCATAGTTATGGTTACAGGGGCTCTGTAGTGTACATGGATATGTGACTGTGTACCTGTTGGGAGGGCAGTGTGTTTATGTTATCCAACACCCTATCGGTATTGCTTATTCATGCTCAGCACTTGTTCAAAACATGTAAGCACTACATGAGCTATTAATTAATATATCACTCAATCCTCCTCATTACCTACAGGTAAACACTGTTTGTACTTACATTTCCCACTTGCATAGAGTAAAACAGCTCTTGTACACACTTTCCTCAAATATCTAGTGGGAAATAGTTAAAAATTCAGGCTTGTCCAAGTGTCAATTCACAGTGTTATCGCCTGTCTATACGATGAATATGGGCATCATGAGGCAATATAGAAATTGTCTTGTGTACACAGTCAATACTCCCTTCCTAACATACAACACTACAACCTGTGAGAGATGCACATATCTAACCATACTGGAGGTAAAGCTCTCTCCAACCCAGACTGAACCTGACAATCATGTGGGGATGTTAAACGTTTGCACCACACCACACTCATCACATAGTCTCACTAGATCTCCACCACCACAGGCCACACATAGTAAGACTACAACATTTGTGGAGCCTCTCAATACTACTCTGTCTAGTCAACAGAGAACTCCAAAGCAGAAATGCAGGCAGCCCCCATCCCCCAACACAACACCAATTACTTATAGCCCACAGACTCAGTGTGCCCATCAACCACAGCCAATAGAGTGATATAACGTACCCAACACACTAGTCATAGGTGACTCTATAGGTGGTCACACTGATGTCCCACTCACCGGGCTACACAAGGAGATAGTTACTGTCAGCTGCCTCTCGGGTAACAGGATTCGCAACATAACCTATGCACTCAGGTCACTCCTCAACAGGTACAATATGACTGTGTCATTCTCCATGTTAGTGTGAATGCCCTGAGATGTATCTTCCTGGACTACATGTAAAGAGACATGGAATAGCTCTCCGATCTTGTAGCCCAGGCAGATATCGCCCTAGCCCTGAGTAGCATTCTGCCATTGTCCAGACTGATAACGCAGTACAAGGACAAAATGATATACTTCAACAATTGACTATGCTTCTGGTGTCATTCCAAGGATATCCAGTATCTGTCTGCTTTGATTGACGTGGTCGACAGAACACGATGCTTTGGCACAGATGGCCTGCACCTGTCAGCCCTGGGATTCCGGATTATGGCTAAGGCTCTTGCTGCTCCTATAGTGCCTGTTTTAGGCATGGTTCAAATAACATATTCACCACCATAACAGGAACAGGCAAGCAAAACCTGAGGGTAATGCTACTCAATGCTTGACGTCTTCATCTCAAACGCACTCACCCGAGGCAGTCCTTGTAATGGACCACTTCGATATCTGTGCAGTGACTGGGACCTGCTTCTAGGCTCCTGAGAGCACCCCTGCACTACCAGGCAGTTACTCATACCACAACTTTCAGTCATGTAACCAGGACCGGAACACCCACGGCGAAGGTGTGTCCATATTTCTTAAGGATATCCACACCTCCAGGCTGGTTGCTTAGCACAATGCATCATAGGTTATCCAAGTGCAACTAACTCTGGCCATAACTGCTATACAAATTGTAGCTTGCTACAGGACCCCAACCATACCCCACGGTTAATGGTCCTCACTTCTTGGTGTACTTGAAAGTAGGGTTCAAACAGACACACTACTGATGTGCGACTGACACTACCCCACCATTAACTGGCATACCTACTCATGTACCGACACATTAGGCCAACGCTTTCTGGGATTCATAACCTCCAATCGCCTGGATCAACCTATCCACACCACCATCAGGGCCAACAATATCCTAGACCTGGTCATTACCAACATGTGTGACTGGGGTTCCACAGCTGGATTTATCTCCTCGTTGGTCAGATCCGAACGTACGCTAATCACCCTTGTTATCCACATCCTGGCACCACACACTTTACAGAAAACACAGTAAAATATTTCTACAAAGCCAACTTCAGGCTTCTTATGATAGTAGTAGTAAACATCATGACACCTGTGCAAATGGACAATACAGTTACAACCTCTGAATCATACACAACTGCACTTAATTAGCACTTACACGACTGCATGGATCATGCTATCCCAAACAGAACCATGACGGTACCCACCAGAAAATGGAGGTCACTCTGGTGGTCCACTGCCATGGACATAATGTACAACAGAAGGAGGAGACTCTTGCAAAGTAGAGTACAATCCCATGAGTGGAGGAGCTCCCTGGTCAGCCTCAGTAGGAATCTGTGATCCCTTATCACATCCTCCAAAGCTAGCTACGTAAACATAACCGCAACTAATTCCAAGGACTACCACAAAGCATTCTAGAGGTATGTCACTATTCTCGATGGTGATACACACATCTGCTCTGACATACAGCAGTAAGGCACAAACATTATATAACCAACTGATATTGGCAACATCCTGGCAGATAGGTTCAGTGCTAAATTTACACCCCTCTCACACCCTAAAGGGCCCATATCTATACAGGAATGATGCAGAGTCCCTGCAATCACAACTACGCTATTCAAAGCTGCACTCTCTAAAGCCAGGAACACAGCATCCATGTTACCGTACAACATCCCAGGCTGCGATTTCCACAAACTTCAGAATAAAATGGCTCCCCACTTGGGCACCATATTCACTAATAGCCTTACATCAGGCATTGTGGCCCTTAAATGGTGCACAGCAACAGTTATCACACTCCACAAAGGTGGCGCCACAATGGACCAGGGGAACTATTGCCCTATACGCCTGACTAGACTGTTCTGCAAGGCTATGGAGCACATCATCATGGATCTTATTCACAGAGACATTGGTGGCCTCCCAACCTTTGATCCCACCCAGTTTGGATATGTTAGGGCCAGACCATGCCTTCTAAACCTGGTGGAGTCCTTTGAGACAGTTACCAAGGCAGTAGATGAGGGTAAAAAGGTCCACACAGCCTACCTCGACCTCTCAAAGGCTTTCAACACCATTCCCCATTCAGGTATTGTCAACATACACATCCACCTGCACATTAACCCCTACATCACGAGATGTTATGCAAAGTGGCTCATGGACAGAACCCACACAGTGAGGGTAGCATACCCTAGGTCCTACTGTAAATCAGTTACAATTGGCATCCCCCAGGCCTCAGTCATAGGGCCCCTCATGTTCAGTATATGCTTCTCTGAGGTACAAGCTAGCACAGGAGGACTTACCCTGAAAAGGTTTTCAGACAACTGCAAACTAGGGGCAATGATTGATTCCCCAGCTGATACAGACACCCTCCATAAGGGTGTCACTGGGACAGATACCTGGTGTCAATAACATGGCCTCAGGCTGCATGCCACAAGGTGCTTAGACATCCCCTTTGAATTACACCAATCACCCGCGGACTATCATATAGGTGGTAGTCCCCTACATACATAAGACATAATAAGGGATCTTAGAACCCAAGTAGATAGCATTCACTCCTTTGATAACCATATTGCCAAGGTGGTGTGGATATCCTTCTACGTGGCCCCCCTAATCTCTAATGGGTTTGTAGCCAGAACAAAGGCAGCCATTGTGCCTCTCTACGCATGACTTATGAAACACATTAATGGGTACAACACCCCATTTAGGATGTACCTTACGAGACAACAGCAACGGCTTTAAATACCACAACATTACCACACCAAGAGGAATACTGACCTCCAAAGGATGATGTATGCAGCCCTACTACAGAAACCCCAACTGTACTCATTTGCATACCACATACTCAGAGGTGATCTCTGCTGAACATACAAGGCCCATGTCCAAAACAGTATTGATGGATATGCTCCACATAAGCAAAAGCCCGTGAGAGCCACATGCTCTGGGATATGTACCTAAACACAACGATGACTAGGACATGCTGGAGGGATACATTCCTGACCCGGACACTCACCATGGTTTGGAAAATGATTCCTATGTACATCAGGCAGGAACCCTCACTAGCACTCTTCAAGAGATACCTCGATGGGTGTATGGGAGACAGACATGTACACCAGGGATCACTGCAGTGGCTCTGCTGTACAGAGGCACATGAAAAAAATGGCTCTGCTGTTCACAGGTACAGGACACTAACCTAGGGAGGTGCCACAAGTGAAAACACTGTAGTTAGGCTTACGAATGGCCTTGGCCAGACAGCATAGTACCTAACTATGAACCTATGAAGCTATTGCATGTCCTTTGTGCATGGATAATTGACTAGCTCTTCCATTTCAATTAGTTATCATGCTGATACTCTGTCTGGTGACTACAAGTCATATGTATTCTGTTACTGTGTATTGTACATGCCAATAGACATACCTGATGTTTGCATAACATAACAGTAATTCTATGCAAAATGTTAGACATATCTACCTACAATACTATACATTTCACATTTTGCCACAATATCCCACAATGCAAATCATAATTGCACAGCAGGACCACCTTAGACATGTTATTCTCAGTTATACGCCCATACATATGCCTACTGTTACAGTATATCAACATATACTATCCCCTGTTATGGCACGTATTTGTTGGACCAACCCTGCCACTGACAGCAGCTGGAGTGGAATTGTTGTGTTCAAAGTCCTTATATAGCATCCCTTGTGGTGTATGAGGTGTTTACCTTGTGGCCCACAGCAGTACACACAATTTCTATGAGCGTTACTATGCTCAACAATATATCACTAAATAATACCTTTTCCCACTATATGCTTTGCGTACACTTTAATTATTACAGAACTGGTACTACATACACTGACATACTGAGTGTTCTACATACCTTATTAGTATCCCAAGTTGACGATAATATAAGTCCTTTTCGTTTTCTGTTGTAACATTTTTCCGGTATGTACATACGATTTGAATGTATGACAAGCCATCCTTTTATACTTAGATATCAGTAACATGTGGTATCCTGCCACCAACTGGTGTTCCGGAGTAGATGATTACATGCACATCAGCTGTGCATCTACTCCATTAGCCAATGACATGGCAACGGTAGGGAATAATTGAATACTCCACTTGGGAGTTGTCCCTTTGCCCTACCTTCGAGGAAGATGGCCTGGATGTGCTGTTTGTGATGAATTGCAACAACTATATGGAGACACACAGAGATATATTAACTTCATGGCCCCCGTGGATTGTGTGTAATGGCTAGAGGATGTAGTTCTACATGTGAGTCTAGCTGTTATATCAGCCATCTGATACGGGATTATTGCAACCAAACCCTGTAACATTGGTGTCTGTTTCATTGTATAACAGCAACGATTTCACATAGGGCCATTATAGTGTGTCTCTGACAAGGTATGTTAAGGCTTCTGCAGATGTCATAGAGTGAGTGGATGTTTTTGATGTTATTACAGTCTGTATTGCAATTGTTTCTGGTGTGGGGGAGATGTAGGTGGGTGTACATAACAGATGCAGGTGTGTAGGAACTGCATTTATACATATTCGATATGTGTGTGTGAGGGCTCCTTTCCTATTTGAAGACCTATCCTTTAGTAGACTAATACTATGGTAATTGCAGGCTTATTCATTAAGCCATTGTTAATTGGTTCCTGTATAGCATGCAGGTGATGTTGGTCCTTCAATCATTTCAGAAATACATCGGTATGTAATGAAATGTTGCTGCATGAGAGCTGTCTCATGTATTTCTGTCACAGATATTTTCACTCATTGGAGTTATGTTGGTGACTGAACCTTTTTGGCTTGGGCTGCCACCTTTTCAAATGGCCATAGTGGGACATTTGCAGGACACACATCGGATTTTAGAGGCCGACACATACCCACGGTCAGTACAAAGTATAGAACTTTACATATATGCCTATAGAAAAGCTTATATTCTTGTAGTGGTTTACCTGCTTATCCTGTTTCTTGTTACATGTAGGTATTTTAGATAAAGATGACTATTTTATGCAACAATTACATTAAATGTGGAACATCCCAAATGTCTCGAGATTGTAGGACATTAGTATTTGTACTCATTTCGGTCAGGACACTACCACCCATAGAGGGACTGCCCCTCGCAAGGTGGGACAGGTGGTAACCCTATCTTTGGCTCATGTCCATAGCACATATTTGTAATAGTGTATAGGCATATATACTCTCGATATCCTTTGTTCATAAAGTTTGGTCGTGGTGGAATGTGTGATTGCTATAGTCCATGTTATGCACATATTTGAAGACTTCAACCGCTGTATACGGCATACCCATGGATTCAGGAATGCACACACTTCCAATGACCACATTACCATTCCCAGACTCCCAAACCCCACAATATCGAACACTCAAACTCGCAGCAGTCAAACTCCCGGAACTAACACAAACACAGAACAGACACACACACACACACACACACACACACACACACACACACACACACACACACACACACACACACACACAGACACACTGCTACCCATCACATCCAAACAAACCATTCTACACTTACGTATGGGCAGGTGGCCATGCCCCCATACACCCCCCATGTGGGTGGCTGCTGCCCACTACACCACACCTACTTTAATAATCTACCTCCAAGATAGCACAAATAGACACATGAAGTAAACCCACACAGACACATTGCAGTCCATACACCACACTCAGAACACACACTTACACACACTACAGCAATCAGAAACACATTTACACACAGTACCTACCTGAACTGCAGCACCAGAAGCACTAACTAAATGTCCCTTAACATTGTGATAATAGTATTCATGGTTCTGGTGTTTCGGTACTGTGGTCTTTCAGTCTTTAAGCCTCATGATTACGCGCGTCGGTATGTAAAGCATTTGGTATTTGGTAGTATCCTATTTATATGTACCTCCATGGTTGTGTAGATGTTGTTAACCTATATATTTGCATATATATGTATATCCATATATATCGACATATATCTCTCTATCACCCTTTCTCTCTCTTTATATTATCAATATATATATATATATATATATATATATATATATATATATTTATTTATTTTTTTTTGAGAGAGAGAGAGAATACAACTTTCATTGGGTACATGGCAGTGTATACTATTTCCCGAACTCCACCCTTTTGTGTTTTAACCTGTCACAATACACACCTGCCATTGGTACATCTCAGGTAGCTTAGTGGTAGGTTATTGTGAAGATTGTGTACATGGTTTCCTGGCAGTGGTCGTTTTACATCTCAGAGCAGGCACTATTAGTACAAGGGTAAATAACGCACATTTTAGTGGTTCTGGGCAGCTTTGCCCATGATCTGCATGATATTCATTAAAGGTTAGACCTGTGTTGTGCATATCCATGTAGTCATGTTTAAACACCGCTTACCGGCACTTACCGGCACAAAAACCTGCTAACATGTGCTTAAACATGCTCTAATGACCTGCGTCCAACATCCATTATTCAGGACATCAGAATTACGTAACAGTCCTTGCAGGTCGTGGAACCGGGACCATGCACGAGACAGTCAGTGGCTTTACCACTGAGGCATCTGAGATATGTACAAGTGTTATGGTGTTTAGTATGTAGAGTGAACTACGGCTGTTCCTCTATACTGCAAACAAATGTGTAACTCAGTTGGTGTACATATGGATGATACCTATTAATGGTATGTCCAAATGATGCTTAATGGATATGCTCCAGCTATGGAAATCCATGTCACAGTGAATCACACACTGTAATGTGCTACACCCTGCCACAACCATGACTGGAGAATGCTGGGGTGACAGATACCTGTCATGGGTAGTCCCCATGCTTTGGAACTACATCCCTGATTACATTATATGGAGCCCCTCATTAACACACCAGGCAATCCTTGCAGAGTGGGTGGAAAACAGTAGTTACACCCTAGGGATCCCGCAATTAGCTCTGCTACACAGAGGGACAGTTAGTTAATCAATGGGGTGGTGACAGCAGACTCATTTTGGCTAGGCTTATGAATGGCCTCTGACAGTTAGGCGTGTACCTACCGATGTAACAAGGAACCTATACACACAGTATCAACACATGCTGTTAGCTTAATTTACTGTTCAGGTATTGACTTACCTTATGCCAATAGCAGTTGTGTGTGCAATAGTTGAGGGCTGCCTATGAAGGATGCACACAGTAGACCACCTATGCATGACAATTTACAGGTGGTCGTGTGTGTGTGCCATCCCTTTTACTGTGTGTGCAGGTGGAGAAGTGTGTCAGTCCTTATGGGCCTACACTATCAGTGTATGTGCTATACGTTCCCTCTTTGCCAAGGCATGGGCATACTGGGCATGCCTCTGTCTGCCTACTGGGGCTGGCACAAGGTGTTCATGGTCTGAATCCCTCTGTGCCTGTGGCGCCCTTGACAATTGCGGTGGGCTGTGAGGGCCTTCACCATTATGTCCCTGCTGCAGCTGTTTCTGCAGGATCATATTATGTAGCATGGCACATACTATGAAGATGTGGGCACACATGCCTGGAGAGTACTGCAAGGCTCCACCAGATATGTCCTAGCAACAGAACCATGATTTCAGCTTCCCAAACACACGCTCTATGATGATTCTGGTTTGTGCACGTGCCTCATTATGGCGTAATTGCATGGGTGTGTGTGCATTTCTGATGGGAGTCATCATCCACGGCTCCAGTGCATAGCCAGCATCCCCCACAAGGTGGCCATATGGGATGTCCCCCCTGACAAATACCTGATACAGCTGTGAGGCATGCCAGATTTGGGAGTCCTGTTAGCTTCCAGGGCTATGTAGTTTTAGGATCTGATGAAGCACATACATCTATAATAATGCCCTGGGCATTGCACATGACATGGCAATTGATGGAGAGATATCCCTTGTGGTTTATGTAGTGCCTACCATGCTCAACGGGTGGTGACTTGATGTGTATGTGTATGCAGTCTATTGCACCCAGTACCTCTGGGTAGTCTGCCACACAGTGGAAGAGGCGCATATTGCTGGCCAACACCTCCTGAGTTCGGAGGAAGTATATATGCTTATTGGCATGTGGTAACATGGTATCCAGGAACTGGTGGAGTACCCTGAATGCTGATGCCTGTGAGATCCCCCTGATATCTCCAGTTGGTCTTTGAAAGGTACCTGTGGCTAGTATTCTCAAGCTTAAACATACCTTTGTGTCCACTGGGACGGGTTCCCCTCTGTTGTTTCTGGCTCTGATGTGTGGCCGGCACAGCTCAACGATTTGCTGTATGATGTCCCTGTCCACTCTGTAACACTCTACTATCTCCAGATCATCTAGCCCCTGGTAGGTTACCCTTGGTCTGAACACTCTTCTCCTCCGGTGCCTGAGGTGGTTGTCAGCATCATCCTCCAAACCACCTCCAGTCTCCAACACATGCTGATGAATCAAAGCTATGGCAGCTCCCAACATGTACATTGTAAACGTTCCCCGTCTGTTTACACCGATGGTGCAGTGTTTGGGAATACACAAGTGTGTGTGTGTGAGGTGTCTTCACACTTTATACTATTGTGCTTGGGAAGCTGATGATGTCATAGGGTGTGTATGTACAATCCGAGCTGCAGGGTATCTTACTTATGTGTTTTACCGCAGGTACTGCTATTGTGGTGCCTTTGGTGTTAAATTACACTTGGCTGCCATGGATCACCTCTTGCCCTTTCCTTCATTTTTCAAACTGATTCCCCTCCCATTGTCAGGCATGCATCCAGCAGCCTGCTTTCTTGTTTTGTACTTTCCCAACCCAAGATTGTGTTGCATAATGTGTTCTATAGCCGATCTACTGCAGGTTTGCTTTGCTCTGCTGTGACAGTTCTCTTTTCCTTGCAATCCGGCACCTCCCCTTTCCTGTTCTGCAGGTTGCTGCTAGCAGTCTTGTTAGCTACTGTCAATGGCCCACTGTGAGTTAATTGGTGTTAATTACTCAGCTGTACTCCAATTACCCTGCTGCGGCATTTCCTTACTGTGTTCCTGTAACTTTCCTGTTTCAGCTGTGGTGCATGCCGTGCGCAGCCGTTTACTGGGTTTCAAGCTCGTTGTCATCTGCGTACACATCATGCACTTTCAGTCACCTTGTGTGCACTCAGTTAAGCAAAGCTATGGCTACATCCACACCCCTATCTTGCGGCTTTGCTTAGTAATGGACAACCTGGATTAGCAATGCTCCAATGTGCTTACAGCTTCGGTGGCACACCCCTCTCCTGATGTCATGTATACCTCCAGGCCACTCCTCGGTGTTATACTGCTATGCCATGTGGTACAGCCTTACGCCAGTAAGGTGTTTGCGATTCAGTATTACTTGCCTCATTTGCATGGCATTGACTACTAATTCATAGTTACTGCGCCGAACACTGTCACAGACCCTTAGCAACCCTTGCGCCTTTGTTGTGGTGTAGCATGCATACCATTGACTATTATGGCAAAATCATGATTTGTGTTACATTGCAGTTTTATGACATCTATATATATTTTCCTTGTGTCCCCACTGGCGCATACATGCCCTGCGGTTGTACTTTGCGTTAGTGTGGCCATGACATTAAATGTTATTTTTTATGTGTTGTGCATGTTTTTTTATGCCATTGGCTGTATATTTAGTCAATGGCATATGTTAACTTTGTAATACATAAGTTTGGTCTGCATTCATGGCTCCAATGTTCTGTTTGAAAAAAATGTAAAATGTTTTTTTGGTTTACATTTCTGTATGCTTACGGCACGTCTGCACCACTTCATGAATTGCTATGTACCTTAATTTGCATGCTGCAGTACTGCACATGGGCTGATTAGCATACATGTGACAAGAGCTGCGCAGCTCTGGCATATGCTGGTATTGCACGTGGAATCGGATTGTACCTGAATTGCTCGGCGGCCATATTTGGTGTTAGAACGCCTACGCTACACATGCTCCTGGTGCAAGCTTCATGAATCCTGGGGGTAGTTTAAACAACAAGACTGAGAACATCCAAATAAATTCCAAACAAGTTTATTAGGTTGGGAGGATGGCCTAATGGTTAAGGTGTTTGCCTTAGAAACACAAGGTGCGGGGTTTGAGTCTCACAAGGGATAACTGGCTAGGCTTAAAATGGCTCGCAAGGGCAGTTAGCTTAGTACTGAACTATGAAACTATGAAACTATTAAAATGGATAAGAGTTTTTACAAATGTGCTTCATCAGATCCTAAAACTACTTTGAATCAGACAACACTTAAACTACAAGAGACCAATCATAAAATAGAGAGAATTAAATAATTAATGATGCAAAGGTCGTGTCTTCAAGGCCGGTTTTAAAGGTATAGTAAAATTGAGTTCAAGAGACTTATGATGTGCTTGCAGGATGGCTATCCATTTTATCTCTATGGACTCCATTTTATTAACCAGATCTCCTCCTATTAAACAAATATTAACAGTTTCTATAACAATAAATTTAAAAGAATGCCCTGTATTAATGAATGTGTCTATAAAGTGCATTAAGAGTATTTTTCCTTCTGATATCTCTTAAATGTTTATTCCAGCTAGGCCCTTACATATTAATGATCTTCTGGTGGATTTACGTAAATTCGCAAGAGACCTGATACTTAAAATCATGTTCAAAGAGAAAGCACAAATATCACAGGTAACTCTAAAAAAATAGTTTATTTAATCCTCAGTTGCCTCCCACCATAAATGCTTTTGTTAGAATCTGTGAGAATGACCTATACACTATGTCTAATACAGCTGGCAATGGCTCATTTTTTTATGTGAATAAGGATGAGCATATAGCATTGGAAGAGCTAAAGAGTAATACAGCACTTTGTACACGCCCGGCCGATAAAGGCAGAGCAATTATAGTAATGAATACTAGTGATTATTTAAAGAGTATGTCTGAACTTTTGGCTGATTCCAGTACCTACACAAAGCACAAGATACTGGTAAATCCAGTACTAACTTCACAAACAAGATTTTAAGATCATTAAATATAAAAAAGAAAACATAAAAAGAAAATAAAAATTTATAATACTTTCCATTATATATAATAAAACAGGACCATACAAAAAGGCATATTATAGGCAATGATACATGTACATTTTAACATTGGTTTATAGTAGATATAACATTATACTTTGCTATGAATTTAGCATAAAAAGAAGTAGAAGGAACTTCCAAACAACCTCTATACAAGTTTTTGATAAGGTCCATTGAATAGATAGTTTTTTAATAATTAGAACATTAGTTTTATTTTTACTTTATACTATTGATATACTGGTTTTATTATGACAAAAACAATTTTTAAAATTTTTTTATAACATCCTATACCATCCAACAGTTAATATGAATATTATAGGAAATATGATAATGTCATATAAAATTTCTATGAAGATTTTATAATACAATGTGTATTTTTCAATGTTATTTACATTTTATATTTTAACCTTCACCTGCCTTCTAGATTTTTGTAAAACATTTTTTGTATAATAGACACATTAATTATAATAGGTGTTCTTTGATTTAAGTATTTTTGAATCTATAATAGGTAAATATTAAAACATCAAATACTTAATGTCATCAATAATTCGCAGTATATGTGTATACTAGAAGCATATTTTATTTTATATATTTTATACTCATATTATTTTTATGTGAAGTATTAATTTATGTATACATGATTTTATTCTAAATAATTTTAATAGATTTTGCATACAAAGGGTTAACCAGAATTGGTTTTAATTCATTTTAATTCATTGTCATGGTAAACAATTAGTTAATGATTGTTTAATTAAGTGAGTATATAAACAGGAATATCTTATTATATGTGATTCTGATGACGTCTCACGATAGGAGACGAAAGCGCGCTCAATCTGTTTGTATGTGGTTAATAAAGTATATCGTTTATTAATTTATCGTTTAGTCCGCTCAGTTCGTTCAAGCATTTTTGTCGACAGAGGACAGCCTTTATTGTACCGAGAAGTAGAGGAATCTTGATTCCAGTACCTATATACTCCTTGCCAGACATGACATTAATCGCTTTATTCATGAAGTGCATGCATCTTTGCATGATCTATTATTCACCAATATAATAATGAAGGAACAGTTTGATTTTATGCATGTTGAATTCCCATTTACCCCTTCCATGCATGGGCTTCCTAAAATACACAAAAGGAGAATAAATCCTCCTATACATCCCATTGTAGCTGGAAGGGGTTGGGTCACTGAGCCCCAGTCAATTTTTGTAGAACAAGAACTTAAGCCTTTTCAAGTTAAAGCTCCTGCAATATTGAAAGATACAGAAGACTTTCTTCAGACATTCGAGGACTTTAATGAGGGCTAGATGTCAATGATAGACATCTTTTTGTGACTTTGGACATCAATACACTTTTTACCATTATCCCAAATGACTTTGGGGTAGAGTCCATACATGACTTTCTAGCATCCTTAAATGAGCTGAAACATGAATGCATTGAGTTCATATGTGCATGATTAGATTTAATTTTAAAGTATAATGCATTTGTTTTTGATGGTCAGTTCTACTGGGAGCAGCAAGGTGCTGCGATGGGCACACCCTGCGCTAATAGCTATTCCAATTTGGTGCTAGCCAATTGGGAAGCTAATGTGTTTTTTTCAGATCATGAATTTAAGAGACATCTTTATTATAAGCACTTTGCTGATGATATTTTTATTTTATGGGATGGGACACACTCAAAATATAATTGATTTTGTTGAATTCTTGGAAAACAGTAGTGCTTGTTTTAAATTTACAATGCACCATTCTTGTGAATGCATTGATTTTCTTTATGCCTCTGTGGTGCTTAGAGAAGAGGGAAAAGTTGACTCTAAGATGTTAAGAAAAGACTGTAGAAAGAATGATTTTCTCTCCAGAAATAGTATGCACCCTGGCAGAATTTTTAATAATATCATGAATGGACAATTTTTGCGTTTATCCAGACAATACTGGAGATGATGTCTATGTACAAGCTACTGAAATTCTAAGTAATGAATTTGTTAAGAGAGGTTATTATCCCTTAGATGTCAAGAATAAGTTAGAAGAGGCCAATAGTCTAAGAGGTACTACAGGCAAACCTTATCTATATAGACAGCATGACCATTCACGCATACATCATTCAAATAAACCCAGTTGTGTTTTTTTCTTTGAAATATAGCAGTAGCATTCAGTCTGTATGTAATATTAAAAAACACAATTGGTCCATTCTATGGACCAATTAACATATCAGGGAGATTGTAGGTGATACTCCTAGTTTCATCTTTAGAAATAATTTATCACTCCAGAGGGAATTTTGTTACAAGCCCTTTAGAAATGTAAATACTGGAGTCTTAAGACTTGGTACTTTTCCATGCAGGTCTTGTAAGGCCTGCAGTTCTGTGTTTAGTAAGAATACTTTCATTCATCCAGTCACTGCTAGCTGTTTTACTTTTAATTTACATGCTGTCTGTAAGACGGACAATTTAGTTTATTTAGCTAACTGTACACTATGTGATTCATTTTACATAGGAAAGACCAACAAGAAGCTTAAATAATGTGTTTTACAACATTTAGGAGATATTAGAAGGAAAAAATACTCTTAATGTACTTTATAAACACATTCAAGTTAATACAAGGAATTATTTTAAATTTACTGTTATAAAAACTGTTAATATTGGTTTAAGAGGAGACCTGGTTAATAAAACAGGGTCCATAGAGATAAAATGGATAGCCATCCTGCAAGCACATAAATCTCCTGGACTCAATTCTACTATACCTTTAAAATCAGCCTTGAAGGCATGACCTTTGCATTATTAATTATTTCATTGTTTCTATTTTATGATTGATCTCTTGTAGTTTAAATGTTGTCTGATTCAAACTAGTTTTTGGATCTGATGAAGCATATTTGTGAAAGCGCTTATCTGTTTTAATAAACTTGTTTAGATTTCATTTGGATGTCCTCAGTCTTGTTGTTTGGACTACTACTTTTCACTACTATAATGGCATTATATTTATTTTAATAACACTCAGCAGTTATCACTTTCTAAGGCTTCGTCCCTTTAGAAGAGGTCTTAATGGGACTTTTTCATTAAGACCACTGCCCTGATCTGCTCTTGACCTCATCATCCAGTTGACCTCCCTTGTTTCAGTAAGGTTTCTAATATCACCACCTCAGACACTGGGGTTTATTCCATCAATCACCATGAACTTAAAGGAGTGTCTCGCATCAGTGGTCATAACATGTTTGGACAGGGCATTGTTGGCAGAAGCACAAGGGATACTGTATAAATTCTCCCTAATCCTGTCCATCTTGCCTCCATAAAATGCTTGGCAGACCATTCAGCTGGCAAGGTAGACCACATGTGGAGTCAGACATGTTGTGTGCACCTTAAAATCAAACCTATGTCCATTATCAGGATGTTGAAAGCACCGACTACTGTCTACATAGTTACAAAATTGTGTGCTTCACATGAAAATCTACTGGATCCACACTCAGACACACCAGGTTTCTGGTTATCTGGATAGCATAATAATCTTTTTAGATTTTTCTTATTCTTATATAAGAATCTGTGAGTATCACTTACAAGCATCTGGATGTTGGGGTCAGTTGTGCATATGTTCCAGTGTCTCTTAATAACATTCACTGTCATCCTAGTGTCAGTGGTGTAAGTTAGGGGAACAGAGATATTAGTAGGTCTAATGGGAGTTGATCTCCTACCATTGGAATCAGTGGAGTTTTCAGAGTAGTACGGTCTGGCTATACCAGATCTAAGTGGATGTATGCTACAAAGTATATTATCAATCTCCTTATCTTTATAGCCTCTGTCAGTCAGCTTGCCTTTAAGCATAACAACTCAGATTTAAAACCATCATCTGTTCCATTTATATTCTTAAACACATGTGATGGGTGCATGCTATCTCGATGCAACAGGGAAATCTTATAACAGGGTTCATATATATACCAGTACAGAGAGAATCAGCAACCTGTCTGGTTAAAAGCACATACAAAAATTCAGCTTGAGTGGTTGAATATTTCAGAGAAAATTTCAAAAAACTGGTAGAGGAGTTCAAACCTTGATGAAACTTGACTAACTCATCAGGATGTCCTGTCCAAACAAGGAACAGGTCATCCACAAATCTACAACAGAATGGAACATAATAAAAAAACTTGATGTTGAAAACATACATTCCTCTTCCCATTGAGCCATGACCATATTGGCATAGCTATTGGCACTGGAGGTGCCCAAAGCCATGCCATCTTTTTGTTGGTAATAAACATCACCAAAGACAAAGATATTATTCTTGAGTACTATTCTCATACATAGATCTATCAGGTGATACACTGAAGGATCATATGCACTGTACTTGGACAAGTATCTACCCACATAAATCAAGCCAGCCTGGTTAGGAATCATGGTGAACAGTGACTGTACATCTGTAGTGACCAGCAGGTACCTTAAATCTGTCAGTTCCATTTTAATATAGTCAAAAAGATCTTTTAAAAACTGTTTGGAGTCCCTCAGCACTGTCTCATTCCTATGTAAGATTGGACATAGGTGCTTCTCAACAAATATAGAGAAGTGGTCCATGCTCCAACCATGGCCAGCAACAATGGGTCTCATCTGTGGTATGTGGCTGTCCGTATGGATCTTTGGAAGACCCTGTATGACAGGAATCAATGGTCCAATTATCAAAAAGTAGTTATACAAGTCAAGACTGATTATTTTATTTTGTAAGCAATTACTCAAGGTTCTCCTAATAGTTCTTATAAGACAATCTATGTCTTTCTTGGTGATAGTGTAATATTGATTATCACCTAACATTTCTTTCATGGAATTAAAATAGTCTGACCTGTCCATCACTACTATGTAGCCACCGTTATCAGCTGGTCTAATGGATATAGTCATGTCATTCTGTAATGCATGTAAATATGACAATGTTATCAGGTTTGTAGGTGATACTCCCAGATTCTTATATAAGAAGAAGAAAAATCTAAAAAGATTATTATGCTATCCAGATAACCAGAAACCTGGTGTGTCTGAGTGTGGAGCCAGTACATTGGCATGTGGAGCATGTCATTTTTGTAACTATGTAGAAAGTAGTGGGTGTTTTCAACATCCTGATAATGGACACAGGTTTGATTTTAAGGTCCATGCAACCTGACTCCACATGTGGTCTACCTTGCCAGCTGCATGGTCTGCCAAGCATTTTATGTAGGCAAGACGAATAGACCTCTGAAAGACAGGATTAGGGAGCATTTATACAGTATCCATTGTGCTTCTGCAAACAATGCCTTGTCCAAACATGTGAGACACTCTTTTAACCTTTATTTATATTATTGGTTATTTTTGAGGTTGTGTTTGCTATTTTTGGATTACTCTTTTAAGTTCATGGTGATTGATAGGATAAACCCCAGTGTCCGAGGTGGTGATATTAGAAACCTTGTGTCATCAATATATGCCATCTTCTATTGCCTTTTCATATAGTTTCTCTCTCATCGCTACTGGCTTACTGTCTCCTCTCATTTTAATAGCAGGATTTCCTAACTTCTTTCAAAAAAAACCTCTTCCATTATCAATTTAGAACTCTGTACTGAAGGTGACATTTTTAATTAATACATAACATCTACTTCATATGTATCATACCTACCTATAAACTCAAGTTTCTTCTACTTTACATAATGATCTGCTTATATCATAGCCATTCTTTGATAAAAATATCACTTGGTCCCTCTATAAATATAACCAATAGGGAATAATTAAACCTCTTTTCATTTCTTTGATTATATTTATTTCAAAAATCTATCCAACATAAATATTGTGTTTAAGAGAATACAACACTCTTAGCATGATTGGTAGGATAATTTCATAGCACACATCTGCTGCATTCTCAATATAATCAATCTCCACACACAGTATCCTGCCCCAATAGCTAAGTAAAATCCAATCATATACTACTACTACTATTAATAATAATAATAATAATTGCAGTAATTACTCGTTAATATTCAAAAATGTGCACACTGATTGGAAACCCAGTCAGCAGACCCAATGTAAAATGATCATATCCTAATAAAAAGGAGTCCAGCTGCTGAAACGTTCCTCAGTGGCCAGATCTTCTAATGACATATGCTCAGCAGGAATGTTTAATAAATTTTAAGAAGGACATAGAAAAACTTGGCAAAAAAACAAGAAATGTGTCTAAAACTAAGGACTGATACATTGAATACAGGTTCACAAAGGGGATACAAGTTCAAAGTTGATGAACAATGGTGAGAAAGATGCTAGATATCCTGTATATCCAGGAGAAGAGGTGGAAGGGCATTACAGACATGTTTGCTGGTTTCAGATCCATAGTCTTCTACTTTGGTGGAGTAGACAAGACATGGTTCAGGAATTGTGGTGAGAGAAAAACTAAAGATAAGGATGGATATCATCACAATCAATGACAGAGGTATAGAAATCAGACTCCAGTTAAAGACACATTAACCTTAATGATCTCAGCCTATGTCCAAGTCTGTGACAGTGATTCAGGCAGCAGTTGCTGGAAATTCTCAATAAAGCAGGGCAAAATGAGATGTTCTTGATAATGGGAGATCTGAATGCTATTATAAGAACAAGCAAAACCAGATGTGAAAGTTGCCTGGGTTCAGCAAAATGGCTCCTGAGGGTACTCCCCATAGTAACAGCACTTGTTATGGTATATAGAGAGAAAGGCATATGTGAGCTGACCAGAGAATAAACATCTCAGTGCCAGTGTACAAGGGTAAAGGAGATATTGACAACTGGGGACAGTATAGAAGTATCAAACTCTGCCTGTCACATTGCATGAAAATATTAAAGTTGGTGATTAATAAATGAATATGCAAACTAGTAGAAAGTAAGGTGGGAGATGAACAATTTAGATTTAGATCAGAATACAGTGCAATTGACCCAATGTTTCAATAAGACAGATAGTAAAGAAGTAGGTGGGGATAAAGAAGGAAGCCAACTGGGCATTTTTGGCCAAAGAGAAGAAAAATGACAAGGTCCCAAGAAAGCTATTCCAGACAGTCATCCAATGGTTTAATGCCCTGGAAACATTTATTAAACTAGTGCAACCTATATACAAGGATCCAACAATAAAAGTGTAAATAATGTTCAAAGTCATAAGGGGTTTCCGGGGGAAGTAGAGGTGCATCAGGGTTCAATGATGAGCTCTCTCCTGTTCATACCAGAGACAGACAAATTAGTAAACAGGTTGGGGAGGTGAGATCAGCAATGCCACAAGCAGAGATAGGAACATCAGGAAATGCTAGTGGACTAGAATAAAAAGCTGAAGGTGCATGGCCTGGGGTGAAATTGTATACAGACAAGGCAGCGATCCTCATAGCAAATGGAGAAAATCAGAAGAAGCTGAAAACAGAGATAGAAAAGAAACTTATGGAATAGGATGACAACTTCAAGCATCTGCTGTATGTTGAAAGGTAAATTGTTACACGCTTGCTTATGGTTCCTGTTCCTGTACTTCCTGTTGTGATCTGAAACTAAGTTAGTGATAAGAAACTAGTTGGAATCTGTATAATAATATTTATCTATTGTATCAGAAAGAAGATTTACTTCACTTTTTTTTACATTTAGGTTTTTTCTCCACTTCTCAAGCGGCTTGCTTGAGTTATTTATCCATTTACTTATCTGCTGTATGTTGTTGAAGTGAATTAAAAAACCTGAATAAGGATGTAAAGGTTAAAATCAGAGGTTCTGCAGTCAACTAACTGAAAATAAAAGCAAAATCAAGGAGGTGATAAACACAGCAGGATAAAAGCAAACAAAATTTAATGCAGTATGACCGCTTTTGCATTGCTTCCACAACGCTTCTTCAGATACAGATCAGTTAAAACAATCTTCCTACATCATTTTTAAAAAACATTAAGGACCCATCAACTATGTAAAGCCATAGTCATGTGATATAATTCTGTCACATGACTTTTCAACTCAAATGCTTACATACTGAACTTATGTATTTCAAAAGTTTATCTAAACATAAATTAAAATACTTGCTGTGAGTGAGCCAAAACACATCCAAATCCCACTGCAATAATAATAAAATAGCTCTTCATTTTTCCTGTTAAAATTACTCAGATTATGCTCAAGGAAACAAGTGTTTACAAGCACACTATCAGATGACAGTGTAAAACTTATAACAGTCTTCACAAAGCACTACAATGCATAACAAATAAAATAATACTGCTCATGAAAAATGCATAAACAAGTTATAAGATTTACCATCTGATATCATCCTAAGACAGGTCATCATCTTCTTTCAGCTTTTCCCATTAGGGGTCGCCACAGCAGATCATCTGTTTGCATTTTTTCCTGTCCTCTACATCTTGCTCTGTCACACCAACGACCTGCATGTCCTCTCTATATATATTAATTGAACCATCTAAGGTTCAATTTGAATATATACCAGGTTATGTTTTACACCTTCACACATGCATTTTTTTGACCTTTATTTATTCTAGAACCTGTGTATCAAGGAATCTAGAAGCAGTGGCCCGTCCAGGATACTCAGGAGGACGGAATATATAATCATGACTATGATATCAGGAAAGGGGGATCAGGAAGGGGTACTGACTCTATCTTGTCACTTATTTCCCCACTTATTCCTTTAAATTAAGGGTGTTGTTACACACACACCATATAAAGAGGAGAAGGGGGGGCATATGGGGAAGGTTCCTTGAGTTGATTGAGCTACTGGATTTTGAGACTGAAGGCTCATATTGAAAACACAGGTCTAAACAGCAGAACAAAACATTAGACCAGTGTTACTAAGACGCAGTATCCTTCTATGATTCTATTATATACATGTTTTATTATTAACTCTTTTTCATCTTTACATTGTGATATATATTTTTTTTATTGTTATCATGTATATTATTTTATTATTTTTTATTTTTTATACATATTTATTGTTTCTTTTAGCTCACCACATCCATAAACCTTATCTTAGGCCTTCCTCTTTTCCTGTTACCTGGTATCTTCATCTTTAGCATCTTTTTCCCAATATACTCAGCATCCCTCCTCAGCACATGTCCAAACCAATGTAATCTTGCCTCTCTGACTTTGTCTCCAAACTTTCTAACCTGGGCTGACCCTCTAATATACTTATTCCTGATCCTGTCCACCTTCGTCACACCCAGTGCAAATCTTAGCATCTTTAACTCTGCCACATCCAGCTCTAACTTCTGCCTTTTTGTCAATGCCACTGTCTCCAACCCATATAACATAGCTGGTCTCACTACCCTCTTGTAGACCTTCCCTTTCAATCTTACTGGTACTTGTCTGTCACAAATCACTCCTGACACTCTTCTCCACCCACTCCATCCTGCCTGTACTCTCTTCTTCACCTCTCTTCCACACTCACCATTACTCTGAACTATTGATCCCAACTATTTAAACTCATCCACCTTCACCACTTCTACTCCCTGCATCCTCACCATTCCTCTATCCTCCCTCTCATTCACACACACATATTCTGTCTTAATCCTGCTAACCTTCATTCCTCTTCTCTCTAGTGCATATCTCCTTCCTCCAGGGTCTCCTCCACCTGTTCCCTACTCTCACTACAGATCACAATGTCATCTGCAAACATCATAGTCCATGGGGACTCCTGTCTGATCTCATCTGTCAAGCTGTCCATCACCATTGCAAATAAGAAAGGGCTCAGAGCTGATCCTTGATATAATCCCACCTCCACCTTAAATGCATCCGTCACTCCCACAGCAGACGTCACCACTGTCACACTACCCTCGTACATATCCTGTACCACTCTTTCATACTTCTCTGACACTCCTGACTTCCTCATACAATACCACAACTCCTCTCTAGGCACCCTGTTATATGCTTTCTCTAAGTCTACAAAAACACAATGCAACTCCTTCTGACCTTCTCTGTATTTCTCCATCAACATTCTCAGAGCAAACATCGCATCTGTAGTGCTCTTTCCCGGCATAAAACCATACTGCTGATCACTAATCATCACGTCACTTCTTAACCTAGCTTCCACTACTCTTTCCCATAACTTCATGCTGTGACTGATCAATTTAATCCCTCTGTAGTTACTACAGCTCTGCACATCACCCTTATTCTTAAAAATCGGTACCAAAATACTTTTTCTCCATTCCTCAGGCATCCTCTCACTTTCCAAGATTTCATTAAACAATCTGGTTAAAAACTCCACTGCCATTTCACCTAAACACCTCCATGCTTCCACAGGTATGTCATCTGGGCCAACAGCCTTTCTATTCTTCATCCTCTTCATAGCTATCCTTACTTCCTCCTTGCTAATCCATTGCACTTCATGATTCACTCTCCCCACATCACCCAACCTTCTCTCCCTCTCATTCTCTTCATTCATCAACCCCTCAAAGTACTCTTTCCATCTGCACAACACACTCTCCTTGCTTGTGAGTATGTTTCCCTCATTATCTTTTATCACCTTTACCTGCTGCACATCTTTCCTAGCTCGGTCCCTCTGTCTAGCCAATCGGTACAGGTCCTTTTCTCCCTCCTTAGTGTCCAACCTTTCATACAACTCTTCATATGCCTTATCGTTAGCCTTCGCCGCCTGTCTCTTTGCCATGCACCTCATCTCCTTATACTCCTGTCAACTTTCTTCATCTCTCTGACAATCCCACTTCTTTGCCAACCTCTTTCTCTGTATACTCTCCTGTACTTCCTCATTCCACCACCATGTCTCCTTGTTGTCCTTCCTCTGTCCTGATGTCATACCAAGCACCTTTCTAGTCATCTCCCTTACTAGATCTGCTGTAGTTACTCAGCTATTTGGTAACTCTTCACTGCCACCCAGTGCCTGTCTTAACTCATCCCTGAACTCCACCTCATAATTACCCTTTTTCAATTTCCATCATTTGATCCTTGGTGCTGCCCTCACACTCCTCCTCCTCTTGATCACCAAGACATTTCTACAAACCACTATCCTATGCTGCCTAACTACACTTTCCCCAATCACCACGTTACAGTCTCCAATCTCCTTCAAACTGGCCCTCCTACATAAGATATCATCCACCTGTGTGCATCTTCCTCCACTCTTGTATGTCACCCTATGCTCCTCCCTCTTGTTAAAATCCTAAAACAGGTAAAGAAGAAAAAAACATCTCAAGGAATTATAAAGCATAATAAATCCCAAAACAGTTTAGTTGCTCAAAATGTAATTAGCCTTGAAGTTACACCTTAATGGCTATGCAAGGTCAAGACACTGATATTATAAGGTCAAGAGTACCCTATAGTGGTAGTAATTTTTATTTATTTTTATTTTACATTTGTTGACCTGGAGAGTCTGACGGATACATGTCCATTTTCAGCAGAGGCCCAGGGAGAAAGAAAAGCTCCACAGATTAAGAACAAACAGCTATGAGATTTCTACATAGCAAGCAAGTATTCATAGGAAAACACATGATTTAACAAGATTCCATAGTCTTAAAGTTACAAAGTACAATGTTCTTTGGTAGTCACAAGTTTTACCAAAATTCCATAGTTTAAGTTAAGAGTAAAGTAGTACTTAGAATGTACTGGTTTCCAGTAATAGCATTGACTGAGACAAATGTAAGTAAAAGGAACTCAGGAAGCTACAAAGTATGGTAAATGTAAATAATGTTTATAAAAAACATGAAAATACTTTTGAACTCACCATCTGATAACAGCATAGGACAAATGGCATCCCATATAAAAGTACTCTAACACATGATAAGTTTCAAAACAAATGAATAGCTATGAATGTTGTAGGCATAAGGCTTTCACGAGTGATACAAAAATCAAAAGCACTGATATTACTTTAGTTGATGCTGTTACTACTCTTAGCTAAAGAGAGTGTTTAATAACTTTATGTATTTTCACATACCTTGCCATCCATGATATTTTTGTAAATATGTATATATGTATAGTAGTTTAGATTTTTTTGTGTATCACTAAGTTGGTGTTATGCCTCAAGATATACTCTTATTGCATTACCATAATGTATAGGTCAATTGCTTTACTATATTCATACCTCCTGACTGAACCATAACACAATCATAACTTCATGGTAATCCTCTGTTGTTAACTTTAGCTAAATTTAAATTGTTTTATTACAGTGTGTGAACACCTAGTTTAATAACTTGTTCATGTTATGCAAATTGCAACATCAACAACTTCTGTTGCACTGTATATCTTTTTTGATTTCATATTATGAAAATTTTTAATAAAAAAAAATTGAGAAAAAAAAACAAAAGTACTGATGTTATATTGTCAAAAGTGCCATCTGATGGTAAAACACTAAAACTGCTAGGCTAAACAAACAAAAAATATATCTAAAATCCATGCAAAGCCTATAGCAAAAATAATTAAGAACTCCTCATTTTTCTTAATGGAGTTTTCAAATTTGACTCATGAAGACATAACAAATGTCTGTAAACCATCCTAACTGTGGCTTAAAGCATATAACAAGTCTCACATAATGCTACAAAACATAGCAAGTAAAAACAACGAGGCTCATAAATACTCACAAAAAAGTTTTTCAGACTCAGCATCTAATAGCATCCTAGAACAGATGACAATCCATTACAAAGTGCTTATGAGCATAGCAAATTCCAAAATAGTTTGTTACCCTGTGTGTTCTAAACCATAAAGTTGCACCTTAGTAGTTATGCTGAATCAAGGCAATGATATTGTGAAATCACTAGTGCCCTCTGGTGGTGAAGCATGTAATAGAACTATGTAAAATACTTCAAGACACTATGAATGGAAATGAGCGATGCTCGTGAAAACACATAAAGGTATTTTAAAACTAGCTATCTAATGACAGCATAAAACAAATGGCAATGCATTTTACAATGCTACAAAGCAATTTTAATTCCAAAGCAAATAAATGGTTCAAAAATACCTTATGCCAGAAAATACATCTTAATACTCATGCAAAGTGGTGTGGTGCTGTGGTAGCGTTGTCGCCTCACAGTAAGACGCTGTCTTGGTTCGATTCTCAACTAGAGCGTCTTCTGCGTGGAGACATGTGTGAATCGGCGTACCTTTGTTGAAGGTTGTGCGTCAGGGCTGGTAACTCGGCATGTAAAAATCAACTACCAATCATTAGTGGACCGGAGTTCCGCTGTGGCGACCCCTAACCGGGAAAAAGCTGAAAGACACAAAACACTCATGCAAAGTCAGAGACACTAATGTTATAAATCAGAAATGCCATCTGGTGGTAGGACACTGCAATTACTAGGTTAAATAAATGCTAAAATTATGAGTCTAAAATCCATTAGTCATAGTTAATATAATAAGTTAGTCCTTAACTACACCGTTGATTCATGACTGAGTCATAATAAAACTGCAAATTGCTCATGAACTAAAATACCTATCATATTTGAACTATCTGACATATTTGTCCAAAATAAGTATTTGCAATATTGGAATGAACTTGAACTTATATAGAAATATCTGTGCTCCCGAACTAGGATACCCTCTTAAACCGACCTTTGAGTCATACTGAGTTTGTGGTACTGGACTAACTGCTAGCCCTAATACATGCCTCATGTTCATAAACAAATATTACCCAGCACAAAATGCCAATAGATGCATATCTATATATGCAAACAGATCATCTAACTAATGGTCTGTCTGCTAAAAATGGTTTGAGACAAACACTTTCATTTAGACCATGCTTCCTGTCAGCTTGAAGTCTTATTATCCACTTCTGCTCCTCTTGTTCTGTTTTGTTGTTCATATTACCTAATCTGTACTTGTATTTAAACATTGTAATACAAGGAATCTAAAACTATGTACAGGGTTGGTCTCATTTATGTGCTTAGCAGTGGCTACTGGTAGAGCTTGCTTCTTATTCTTGTATACATGTTCACGTACTCCCTCCCTGTCAAGATTGGTATGTAACAGAAGAATGTCAAAGTAGATGAAAAGTAAGGCATCCAAAACAATGGTGCAGCCAGTGCTTCTGTATGGTACAGAAACCTGGACAGTGGAGATGAATCAGCTGAGAAAGGTGCCTGAGGTGGGTAGTTGGATGCACACTGTTGGACAGAAAAAGAAATGAGGACATCAGAGATGAACATAAAGTAGCCTCAATTGCAAGGAAGGACAAGGAGAACACAGCACTGTGATTCAGTCATACGTACAGGAAAGCAGAAGATGATTTGTTAAAACAGATGGTTGGAAATACAGGAGGAAGGCAGGAGGAGACATGTCCAGTGAAGTAATGACTGGGTCTTATTAGAGAAAACCAGAAACAGTCAAGCATGGCTGTCAAAGAAGACAGGGGAGCAGCATGGAAAAAAGAAAGGCAGTAAGTGACAGTAGACATTATACACTATACCAGCACCATGTAATATGGGAAAAAGGCAGCTCATGACATTAATAATGATTGAATGTGGCTTGTTAGCTCAACAGGCCACTTTTGGTATTTGCTGCCCTTATAGCTTTTCAGAAATCATCCACAAACCGTTTTACTATTGCATTAGCCTGAGACCACAGAGGTACCATCATTTTGCAGTAGATTTCATAACATTTTGCAAAACTTACTAAATTAAACAATACAAACTTGAGGGAATGATCAAATGGCATGATCACACATATATTCATAAAACTTCAAGTGCTTTGTCTTGAACTGAAATGACTATCTCTGGAATTCATTAACAATCATGTAGAGTTTATGCTGTTGTTGTATCTTTTGGCTTTTCCCGGTTAGGGGTCGCCACAGCGGAACTTCAGTCTGCTAATGATTGGCAGTAGATTTTTACGTACCAAGTTGCCAGCTCTGATGCACAATCTTCAATGAAGGTACGCCCAGTCACGCATGTCTCCACAGAGAAGATGCTTTAGCTGAGAATTGAACGGGACAATGTCTTACTGTGAGGCGACAACGCTTGCTAACTAATATAAATCAAGTGTGTTAGCATGATAATCAGCAGGGCTAATCAAACATGCACGCTGCTCATTGTGTCTGCACATTTGCAAACTCCTTTTTGTGGTCAGAAATAGAGTTCATGGCCATGGAAAGGTACTTGCTAGCATGAGCACAGATAGTAAATAAAATGGCCTGCTTCATGGCAATCCTAAGATATGACCACATGCTGTAGCCCTGACATATTAAGGGCAAGTACAGTGAAAGAATGTTGAAGGAGAGGAAATGAAACTGTGGAACTGTACAAAAATAATAGTGGTCTGTACTGCATAATTAATTAATAAGGAAGGGGCAATGGATGAATTGTACTCATATGCACCAGGCAAATGTGCTGAAGTGACAAAGAAGCATTTCTATTATAAATCCACCATACTGATATAATGATAATTAATGCCAATGATACCTGTGTTATGTACGTAAATAAAAACAGACATGTTAAGAAAGCATGTGATAACTATATAAAGCTGCATTGTAACAAAGTGGAGTTAAAATGTGATATATATGTTAATAAAAGGCTGTGTTAAGATAACAATTAGCAATGACAGAAGCTACATTGTGGGATGAATGCATAGACTGCAGTTATTATGTATATACAGGGAAGTTATGTTTGCAAGTCGATACCACTGCTGTATTCCCCACCTCAGCATGTATTCACAACAATAAATGTACCTTACAGCTGTAATGTCATGTACATCAGAAATGGACATGTCTTTGCAAATAAATGTCAGTGGCACCCATAGGAAAGGGGTTCATCACATATATCTGGACAATTCTCATCAGTTTCTCCTGTTAGCCTGGTCGACATGGGCATACTAAGGTATTGTAGCAACTGCCTCATGTTCTCGGACAGTCCCCTTCTCCTAGCACATAATTCTTCTACTTGCAAGAGATGCATCTACATCAGTAAGCTGGAACCCATGCTTTCTAACACCACAGTCAGTACTCCTGACAAAGAGAAGTTATGCCAACAAAAACACCAGACCACCCACATCACAGAGTCACACACCCATCTATGCAGGGGTCCTCAACAAAAACTTACCCAAATAACAGAGACCCCCCAAAACACATTCACAAACATTCCACACACACCAATCACAACACTTAGAGTACTCAACACATCAGTGTCTCACAAACACAACCCATTAGGCATAACAATAAACCAATGCAGCCCATAAGCCATAACAATAAACCAAACATACTAGTCATTGGTGACTCAATAGTGAGACGCACAGATGCCCCCCTCACCAGACTCAACAAGGAGAAGGTCATGGTCAGCTGTTTGTCAGGTGCTAGAATCTGAAAAATTATGCATGCACTTAAGCCTCTCCACAACAAGTACAGTTATGACTGTCATTGTGCATGTCGGTGTAAATGATTTGAGACATACCTCCCTGGACTATATGAAGAGAGACATGATTGAGCTATCAGAGTATGTGTTCCAGGCAGGTATGACCCTAGCCCTAAGCAGCATCCTACCTTCACTAAGAATGATACCACAATGCCAACAAAAAATGATTGACTTCTACAATTGGCTTAGCTTCTGGTGCCTTTCCAAGGGGATCCAGTATCTGTCTGCCTGAGATGACATGGTTGACAGGCCTTGATGCTTTATTAGAGATGGCCTCCAGCTGTTACCCCTGGGTTTCCGGATCTTGCCCAAGACTCTTGCCTTCCCATTGTGCCTTTTTTAGGCTATGTCCCAAAGACAAATCTTCCAACATAAAAGATCTGTCAAAAAGCAAATTGAAGGTCATGCTGCTCAATGCTAGGAGTCTTAACCTGAAAATGCACTCACTGGAGGCTGTCCTCACACTGGAAGATGCCAATGTCTGTGCAGTCACAGAAACTTGGTTCAGGGCTGTGGAGGTCACCCTGTCTTACCAGGCTATACCTCACTCCACACTTTCCAATCCCAAAATGAGGTTGGAAAGACTAAGGGTGGTGGACTCTCTATGTTCATTAAGGACAGGCATACCTCTAGAGTGGTTACCAGCATGACACAATGGAATTACTCCAGGTGCAACTGACAGTTGTCAAGACACCCATCCAAGTTATAGCCAGCTATAGACCCCCCTCCATGACTTAGGACACCCACTCCTCCTACCTGGACCTACTTGATTCTATCAAGGTACCCCCTAACACCCTGATCCTTGGTGACTTCAACTACCCCACCATAGACTTGGTGAACTATTCTTACACTAATGCACTCAACCAATGATTCCTTGACTTCATCAATTCTAATGCACTAGACCAGCTGGTCTCATCCTCTACAAGGGGACCAAGAACAAAATGAAGGTCCAGCCACAAGTCCAGCCCAGCTAGAATTTTATTAAAAAAAAAAAAAAAACAAAAAACGTTTTTCTAACTCAGAAAGCTTCCTCAGAGACACATTTTAAAATTAAAGCGAGACAGCGCTTTAAATAAAAAAAATCAAAAGTGGTGATGCATTACAAGCGTACTCCACAACTGAATCATAAAACATTTATAAAACACAAGTTTAATATGCAATACCCGAGTAGCACTAACCCTAAAATTAGAAACTCTACAAGGGGGGATAACATACTGGACCTGGTTCTCACCAACATGGGTAGCCGCTGCACCACTCCCATGGTATGTTCTTCCCTGGTGAGATCAGATGATCAGTCTGTCTCATTCGAATTTCTATACCACCCAACCCCTCCCCAGCTGTAACTAGGCTAAAAAAACTTCTCAAAAGCTAACTACAACCTCCTAAGGGAGGGTATCTGCAGCTTCACACCACTACCCTCTGCACAGGATGCAGACAACAATGTTGAACAGTACGCCAATGCAGTATACAAACACCTATACAACTGCATGGACTCAGCCATACCCAACAGAACTAAAGCCTGTTCCTCAAAGAAACACAATCCTGCCTAGTGGACATCCTCTGTCAACAGGCTTTACAACAAAAGAAAGAAACTGTTGTCCAAGGGTAAAAAGGAACAAATTCCAAATCAGAAAAAATCCCTCCTCCACCTCAACAAGCAAATTAGATCACTAGTGAATAAAATCCATAGCCTAAACTAGCCTCCAAAACAAAGAGAAACCACAAGTCCTTCTTCAGTTACGTTAGAAACCTCCATGGCAAAGTCCAAGTTTGTTCCGAATTAGTACTTAATGGTACCATTTACACTGATCCTGTTGACTTAGCCAACCTGCTAGCTGACAGACTCAGTGCAAACTTCACTCCCCTATCACCCCCCAAACGCCCAGTTGACATCTCCGATACTTTGTCCCACACCTCACATCTCCGTAGATCATGTGTTAAAGGCCCTATCCAAGGCAAAGAACACAGCTTCTATGGGACCTGATAGTATCCCAGGTTGTATTCTGCACCATCTCCAGCAAGAACTAGCTTTACCATTGAGCACCCTCTTTAACCACAGCCTAATTATAGGCTTCATTCCAGCAGAGTGGAGAACCACCATTGTCATCCCTTTGCACAAACGTGGTACCACTACTGACCTGGAAAACTATCACCCCATTAACTTGACAAGTCTGATCTGTAAAGCCATGGAGTGTATTATTATGGATCTCATAAACAAGGACATAGGCAATCTCCAAGCACTTGACCCCACCCAGTTTGGATTCATCAGGGGCAGATCTTGCCTATTGAACTTAGCTGACTTCTTTGAGACTGTCACCAAGGCCTTGGATGAGGGAAAGTCAGTACATACAGCTTACCTTGTCCTGGCTAAGGTCTTTGACACAATTCCTCACTCGGGCATCATCAAAAAGCTAACATAACTTGGTGTTAATCCCTATCTCATCAGATGGCTGGCCAACTGGCTGACAGATAGGACCCACAAGGTTAAAATAGTTGCCATTACCTCTGAAAGCAGACCTGCCATTAGTGGTGTTCCTCAGGGAGGATCTGTCCTGGGACCCCTACTGTTTGGCATCTACTTCTCAGAGGTCCAGGCAAAGACAAAGGGCATGTGGCTGACCAAGTTTGCAGATGACTGTAAGTTGCCTGCTGTCTTTGATTCCCTAAATGATGTTAACATACTCCAAGAGGGTCTCACAACTACAAATAACTGGTGCCAAAGTCATGGCCTTAAGTTAAACACAAAAAAAAGTATTATTATGCTATTCTGCAAAAACACAGTCCCTACTGATTACTACATCAACAGCAACCCCCTAAGTACACAACCTGTGGTGAGAGACCTGGGTACTCAGGTCGACAACAATCTCACATTCGACCATCATGTGGCAGCAGTGGTCAGAAAAAGCTTTTACTTGGTTCATCTCATAAGTAAAGAGATTTCATCCAGAAAAAAGTAGGTTATTACTTCTCTGTACTCCTCCCTCATTAGAACTATAATTGAGTATAACGCCCCGTTTGGTATGTACCTCTCCAAACACCTGCACCAACTGGAAAGGCCACACAGGCTGAAATTGCTATCACTCTCTCGGTATCATACAGATTGCTCAGAGGTGGCCTGTATTTAGCCAACAAGGCAATATCGGACCCTGCCCTACTAGAGATGCTCCATATCCGTAAGTCCAAATCCTCACACATTACGCACTTGATAGGCCTAAATCTAATATGTGACATCAACAAAACCTGCTGGAGTGACAGGTTTGTCTCCCAGATGTTGTCCCATCTCTGGAATAGACTTCCCATACATGTCAAACAGAGTACCTCGCTGACCCTCTTCAAGCGCAGCCTTGATAAGTTGAAGAGAAACCACAAATTTGTCCCAGGGGTTCCACCTTTGTCCCTCAATGACAGGGGTGACAAGTGCTGACTGAGGTTTCTTTCTTTGGGGATAATCTCTTGGCTAGGCTTGTAAGGGCCCTAGGGACATTAGCCAAGTAAGCTCCTGTGATCCTATAAATATGCAAGAGACAAGCAAGTGCAAATGATAAATGGTAATATAATAACATTCAGCTTACACAACTGACAGATAACAACACAGATCGGATGGCATTTTTCTGATTTCATGTTTTCCATTGGTAATTTACAAACTTTTCATATATCGTTATACTGGGCATGCTCACATGGACGTACAGGGAACAGTGCAATTAACTGCACTGACACACAAGAAAGTGTCATAACAGTGGTCCAGTCACAGTTTCTAATGGTTTGACAGCATGCCATACAATAAGAGTGTGCACAACAGAGCAAAAAAATCTTTCATTAGTCTAACAAGTGAATCAGGGAACTAGTCTAGTCTCTGAAAACAGTCTTTGAGGTTAAAATAGCTTCCAAAGGGAAGGATAATGATTATGCATTTTTCAGTTATGTCCACAATCTTAAGGGAAACACCTAACAATGTGCAGAATTAGTTGGAGACAGCAGCACCTATACCAAGCCAGAAGATATAGCAAATCTGCTGGCCTACAAATTCAGCTTAAATTTCACCTCCCCATTGCTTCTGGTTCTCCCCCAAGAAATTACCTCCAGGAATCAATCTCCAATTATCACCAAAGAATAGGTTGCCACTGCACTCTCTAACATTAAAATCACAGCTTCAACAGGTTCTCATGATTCACCAGGTTGCCTCTTAAACAGCTTAAACTAAGACTTATCAGGCTCATTAGGATTTCTATTTACCCACAGCCACAACACTGGCTTTGCCCTGATAGAGTGGAGGATAGCAATCCAGGAAATTACAGACCCGTATGTTTGATCTGTGTTATTTGTAAGGCCATAGGAAGAGTAAACATGGACCTGATAAATAATGGCATAGGAAACCTCCAAACACTGGACCTGACCCAATTTAGCTTTGTCAAGGCAGGTTATGCCTATTACTGGATCTGGTGGATTTCTTTGAGAAAGTCACTAAGGCCATGCATGGATAAGGGTAAAACAGTACATATCATCAGGTCTATATTATTTCATCAACATCTATTTACATTGACCTGCTATTAATCGAACCAAAAT